>NC_059104.1:50540179-50840179 GCF_020740685.1 Jaculus jaculus
AGTTTTTGTTGTTCATTGCTATTCTACTTCAGAACCAGAGGCCTCGTACCAGCCACAAAGTTACCATGAGTTTGTAGGAATTTTATCTTTAGTCTGTGACCCAATAAAACATCATGTAACTGCTGCCTACAAAAATATAGAAGCCAACACCATCAGCCTCACCTGTCAGCTCCATGTTTTTCTCTGTGATTCATGTCAAATTCATCTCCCAAATATAGAACTGATAGTGAAATTAGTTCATCTTTTCAAAGATACCCAAAATAAAACAGGGAGAAACTGATAATAGAGAACAGTTTTGGGTTTGCATAAATACTCTTGAATTTGACAAGTAGCAACACCTTAACTTGAGTTCTCCAAATAATTTTGAGCTGGTAAAGCAGAGTGGAAGGTAGAAGTATATGAAAAGAGGCTGAACAGAAAGGTGTGCACACTGTGAGAGAGTCAGGTCATGAAGAATGCGAATTCATGTAAATGAGTTTAAACTTTAATCTACTTTTAAGCAAAAGTCCAACAGTCTAAGGTATGTGTTTGGGGAGCATGTTATTAACTGGAGACAGAAATATGAATCAGAATGCTAGTACTAAATTTGGGAGAAGCTCATGAATCTAAGGCATGTCAAGTGGCAATGAGATGAAGATAAAAGGTTGAATGTATAGGACAATTAGGAAGTAGCTTTGAGAGGATGAGAATAGAAAAGTAGATAGCAGGCAAACTCAACACCTGGGGTAACTTTTGTAGATACTCTGAGAGTCTTGAGAGCCACAACTAACCCCTTAAGCTCCTACCCTGAAGTTATATAACATCAGATTGACTGATATATCTAATAATACCCAGTTAACTAGAAAACCCAATCATTAAATAATCCAGGATGCAAAAATATATATACATTATAACACAAAAAACACCAAAGATCTAGACAATGTAAATCCACCGAAAAGTATTAATGCATCAGAAATGACCTGCAGCAAGAACGAGTTAGAGGAAATGCCTGAGAAAGATTTCAAAAGAATGATTATAAATATGTTCAAAGAAGTCAAAGAAAAAATCAAAGGAATGAAAGAGGAAATCAAAGAAAACACAGGACACCAATTAAATGAAATAAAGAGGTCAATACTAGACATAAATAAGGAAACAGAAATAATAAAGAAAAATCAGTCAGTAATGAAAAACACAGTTAATGAAATAAAAAAACTCTGTAGAAAATCTCACCAGTAGAATGGATGAAGGAGAAGACAGAATTAAGCTAGAAGACCACATGGCAAATCTAATACAATCCAACAAAAAGGAAGACAAACTAATAGAAAAGTATGAGTGGGAATTTCAAGATATTCGGACACTATGGAAAGATCAAACATAAGAATTCAGGGCATACTAGAAGGAGAAGAATTTCACCCCAAAGGCATAGTAGGCATCTTCAACAAAATCATAGAAGAAAACTTCCCCCAAATTGGGAAAAATGTGCTAATGCAGATACAGGAATCCTTTAGAACACCAGCATGACAAAACCTGGAAATAACCTGTCTTCACCATATTATAATCAACTACCAAACACACAAACCGAACAAAAAATATTGAAAGCAGTCAGAGAGAAAAATCAAGTTACCTACAAAGGCAAGCCTTTCAGGATTACAGCAGATTAGTCAACACAAACTTTAAAAGCCAGAAGGGCATTGAGTGATGTATTCCAAGTTCTGAAACATAACAACTATCAACCAAGGTTACTTTATCGTGTAAAACTATCCATTCAAATAGATGGAGAAATAAGAACATTCCACCACAAAAGCAAGCTAAAGGAGTATTTGAAGACAAAACCAGCTCTACAGAAGATACTTGAAAGAATCCACCATGCTGAAGAAAAAGAAAAGCACACATATAAGGAACTGGGAAAAAACAAACAATACTCAAACACTAGTTAACACAAGAGAGCAAAGGTAAAACCAGAAGAACTACAAAAAAATGGCAAAAATGAATACACACCTTTCAATAACATCTCTTAATGTCAATGGCCTCAATGCCCCAACCAAAAGGCATAGGTTCACAGACTAGGTTAAAAAACAGGATCCTTTAATTTGTTGCCCCCAAAAAACTCACCTTTCTACAAAAGATGAACACTATCTTAGGGTGACAGGTTGGAAAATGGTGTTCCAAGGAAAAGGACCTAGAAAACAAGCAGGGGTTGCTATCCTAATATTTGACAAGGTAGACTTCAGTCCAAGATTAGTTAAGAAACATAAGGAAGGTCACTTTATATTGATTAAAGGCACCCTCCAACAGGAGGACATTATAATCCTAAACATATATGCACCTAACATGGGGACCCCCAAATTCATCAAACAAACACTATTAGAACTAAGGTCACAGATAACACCAAATACAGTGGTAGTGGGAGACTTCAATACCCCACACTAATCAATTGACAGATCATCCTGGAAAAAAATAGACAGAGGCATCTGGACTAAATGAGGTCATAGAAGGATTGGGCTTAACACATATCTACAGGATATTTCAACCAAATGCTGCAGAATATACTTTCTTTTCAGCAGCACATGGACCATTATCTAAAATAGACCATATATTAGGACACAAAGCAAATCTTAACAAATTCAGGAAAAATAAAATAATTCTTTGCATTCTATCTGACCACAATGGAATCAAACTATAAATCAATAGCAAG
Source organism: Jaculus jaculus (assembly GCF_020740685.1). Taxonomy (NCBI): domain Eukaryota; kingdom Metazoa; phylum Chordata; class Mammalia; order Rodentia; family Dipodidae; genus Jaculus; species Jaculus jaculus. The sequence goes on from NC_059104.1 coordinate 50,542,854, forward strand.
AAAGCCCATAGAGCATACACAAAATCATGGAAATTAAACAACACACTACTAAATGATGAATGGGTCAAGGAAGAAATCAAGAAGGAAATCAAAAATTTATAGAGTCAAATGATAATGAGAACACAATGTACCAGAATCTCTGGGACACAATGAAGGCAGTCCTAAGATGTAAATTTATAGCTTTAAGTGCCTATATTAAGAAATTAGAAAGGTCACAAGTAAACGACCTAATGCTTCACCTTAAAGCCTTGTAAAAGAAGAACAAGGCAAACCAAAAATCAGTAGATGGGAAGAAATAATAAAGATTAGGGCAGAAATTAATGAAATAGAAACAAAAAAAAAAATCCAAAGAATCAATGAAACAAATAGTTGGTTCTTTGAAAGAATAAACAAGATTGATAAACCCTTAGCAAATCTGACCAAAAGAAAGAGGGAAGAGATACAAATTAATAAAATTAGACATGAAAAAGGTAACATCACAACAGATGCCAGAGTAATTCAAAAAATCGGGACATACTATAAAAGCATATACTCCACAAAGTATGAAAATCTGAAAGAAATGGATGATTTCCTTGATTTACATGACCTACCTAAATTAAATCAAGATGATATGAATCACTTAAATAAGCCTATAACAAGCATGGAGATCTGAACAGTTATCAAAAATCTCCCAACTAAAAAATCCCAGGCCCAGATGGATTCATTGCTGAATTTTACCAGACCTTCAGGGAAGAACTAACACCATTGCTTCTTAATGTCCATAAAATAGAAAAACAAGGAATTCTACCAAATTCCTTCTATGAAGCCAACATCACCCCAATACTAAAAGCACGCAAAGATAGAACAAAATAAGAAAATTACAAACCAATCTCCCTCATGAACATAGATGTAAAATTCTCAACAAACAGAATACAAAAATATATCAGAAAGATCATTCACCCTGACCAAGTAGGCTTTATCCCAGAGATGCAGGGATGGTTCAATGTACGTAAAGCAATAAATGTAATACATTATATAAATGGACTGAAGGGCAAAAATCATATGATCATCTTATTAGACGCAGAAAAAGCATTTGACAAAATCCAACGTCCCTTCATGATAAAAGTCCTACAGAGACTGGGAATAGAAGGAACATATGTCAATATAATAAAAGCTATTTATGAAAAGCTTACAACCAACATATTACTAAATGGGGAAAAACTGAAGGCTTTTCCACTAAAATCAGGAACAAGACAAGGGTGTCCACTCTCTCCACTCTTATTTAATGTGGTACTAGAAGGCTTAGCCATAGCAATAAGGCAAGAGACGCACATAAAAGAGATACAAATTGGAAAGGAAGAAATCAAGTTATTATTTGCAGATGACATGATTCTATATAAAAAGTCCACTAAATACTCTACCAGCAAACTGTTAGAGCTGATAAACACATACAGCCATGTATCAGGATACAAAATAAATACACAGAAAATCAGTAGCATTCCTATACACTAACAACAAACACATAGAGGATGAAATCAGAGAATCACTCCCATTCACAATTGCATCAAAGAAAATAAAGTACCTTGGAATAAAACTAACCAAGGAAGTAAAGGATCTCTAAAATGAAAACTATAAAACACTCAAGCGAGAAATTGCAGAAGACACTAGGAAATGGAAAAACATTCCTTGTTCCTGAATTGGAAGAATCAATATTGTGAAAATGGCAATCTTACCAAAAGCAATATACAAATTTAATGCAGTCCCCATCAAAATTCCAAAGGCATTCTTCATGGGAATAGAAAAACGATCCAAAAATTCATTTGGAATCACAAAAAAAAAAACCTAGAATATCTAAAATAATACTAAGCAACAAAAATAAGGCAGGAGGTATCACCATACCTGATTTTAACCTATACTACAGAGCCATAGTAACAAAAACAACATGGTACTGGCACAAAAGCAGACATGTAGATCCATGGAACAGAATAGAGGACCCAGATATAAGTCCAGGTAGCTATAGCCAGCTGATATTTGATAAAAATGCCAAAAATACTCATTGGAGAAAAGACAGCCTCTTCAGCAAATGGTGCTGGGAAAACTGGATTTGTATCTGTAGAAGGATGAAAATAGATTTTTCTCTCTCTCCATGCAGAAGAATTAAATCCAAGTGGACTAAAGACTTTAACATCAGACCTGAAACTCTGAAATTGCTAGAGGAAAAAGTAGGGGAAACCCTTCAACATATTGGTCTTGGCAAAGACTTTCTGCATATAACCCCAATTGCTCAGGCAATAAAACCACAGATTAACCACTGGGACCTCATGAAATTACAAAGGTTTTGTACTGTAAAGGACACTGTGAATAAAGCAAAGAGGCAACCTACAGAATGGCAAAAAATCTTTGCCAGCTATATATCTGATAATGGATTAATATCTAGAATATACAAAGAACTCAAAAATTAAATAATAAGAAAATCAAACAAGCCAATTATAAAATGGGCTATGGAGCTAAACAGAGAGTTCTCAAAAGCAGAAATACAGACAGCATATAAGCATCTAAAAAAATGTTCTACATCCCTAGTCATCAGGGAAATACAGATTAAAACTACATTGACATTCCATCTCACTTCTTTCAGATTGGCTACCATCATGAAAGCCAATGATCATAAATTCTGGTGGGGATGTGTAAAAAGAGGAACCCTTCTACACTGCTGGTGGGAATGCAATCTGCTCCAGCCATTGTGGAAATCAGTGTGGAGGTTCCTAAGACAACTGAAAATTGATCTACCATATGACCCAGCTATAGTACTCCTAGGCATATATCCTAAGGACTCATCCCATTTCCTTAGAAGTACATGCTCAACCATGTTTATTGCTGCTCAATTCATAACAGCTGGGAAATAGAGCCAGCCTAAATGTCCCTCAACTGATGAGTAGATAAAGAAGTTGTGGCACATTTATACAATTGAGTTCTACTCAGCAGTAAAGAAAAATGAAGTTATGAAATTTGCAGGAACATGGATGGATCTGGAAAGGATTATACTAAGTGAGGTAACCCAGGCCCAGAAAGACAAGCACCGCATGTTCTCTCTCACATGTGGATCCTAGCTACAGATGATTGGACTTCTGTGTGGGAAGGAAAAAAATCACTAGCAGAGACCAGTAAGTTAAAAAGGAGATATAAAGGGAAGAGAAAGGAAGGGCCAGGAGGGTACTTAATAGGTTAGTGTTGTATATATGTAAGTCGAAGAATGGATTAACAGGGGTAAAAAGGCCCAAAGTGAGGTCAGGGGAAGAGATTGAGCCAAGGAAAGGTGGAGGGAGGGCTAATCAAAATCTAAGAGGATGCAAATAAATCATATGGAATCCTCTGGTTTCGGACAATGGAACAGTCAGGAGTTATAAATCAATGTTAGAAAATTTTCAGTGCCAGGGATGGGATCCTCCAGTGAGTTGTTGGCCAGGGAGGTTCCTGATGGCCCCAAAACATTATAGGCCATTGCCAAGGCCCTTGGTTTCCCACCAGGAATCGATGGTAAAACCCTATTGCTGAAGATTCTACATACTTGGGCTGCAAGGCCACTGAAAAATCCTGCTGGAATTGAGCTGGTAACCTCCTCCATGTAGACCAGCTGACAGAAAGCTGGAAGAAGCCATTCTACATGTAGTTCAATGGGAGTAAAAGAAACCCCCAGTGAGGATACTCAACAGTGGACACTGTAAGCCTTATAATTGGCCAGCCAGGCCAAGTGAGCGAATGGGTGCAATAGTGGCACATCTGTCATGATGGAAACCAACTGCCCTCCAACTGGACTGGAGACCTGCTCCATTTGGGGGAATACATCCCTGATGCTGAAAACTTAGTCTTGAGCCCTAGGGGTGTCACATCTGCTGATGTCTGGATAAGTGTATATACTATGTTTATCAAACTGCTCAGTGAGCATTTCTCTTAATATTTATACCCTTAAATTAATGCTTCTCTCACTTTGGGTAGAGAATCTTCTGTTTTCAGATGGCAGTGACCTTGGGATGACTCAGAAGGTATCATAGTGCTGGAAAGAAGTAACTGGAGTACATCTCAATCACACCTTCCAAGGCTCAGGATCTAATGCAGAAGAGGTGGCGGAAAGAATGTAAGAGCCAAAGGAAGGGTAGCACTCCTTACAACATGATCCTCCAGACACAAAATGGCCTGCATGTCCATGACCTCACCGTGCCTGACACTACCTACAGAACACCATCATAAGAGGAGGAAAAGATCATGACATCAAAATAGAGACTGATTGAGATGGGGAGGGGATATGATGGAGAATGGAATTTCAAAGGTAAAAGTGGGGTGGGGGAGGGTATTACCAGGGGATAATTTTTATAATCATGGAAAATGTTAATAAAAATTGAGAAAAAAATAAAATTTTTTTAAAAAAGAAACATGTATTGAACACCCACTGTGTGTCAAGCAGTGTTTTAGTTGTAACTAATGTTACAACCTAGAAAAAAGTGTACTTTCAGTAGGTAGATGGGCAAACAAGCTGTGCCACATCCAGACAATGGAGTATTATTGAGCACTAAAAATAAGCTATTTAGCTATGAAAATATAGGAATTAATCTGAAATGCATATGATGAAGTGAAGAAAAGCGATGTGTACTTATTTCCTACAGATTGGACTCCTATATGGCTACGGAAGGCATGAGACCCAAGACTCAGGAAGAAGATGAAACTTTCCAGACTCAGGAAGTTCCTGCAACTTACGACATTTTGCCTGGCCTCCCCAAGGCTATGTGAGTACTATATAAATGTATAAGCAGCACCAAAGTTATATAGGCAGTAGCAATTGCTAGGGAAAGGGTTTTCTTAGATTATCAGTTATGTTCCAGTTGCTGGGAAGAAATGGGTGTTTCAAGCTAATAGTTTGAGAGGGAAGTTTCATCAGAGTGGAGGAAATCACAGCAAGGAGCTCACACCTTCATCAGCATCAGAGAGCAACCTGAGGGGGTGAGCTCTTAATACCCTATAAACTCATCAACCTCAAAGTCAGCCACTAGTAATACACCTCCTTCAGAAGGCTCCACCTCCTAAAAGCCACACCAGCTGAGGACTAGGTAGGAAGCTGAATCACAAATAGCTGAGGCTATGAGGGACATACTACATTCAAACCACCAAGTCTAACTATAAAGCTGCTGCCAGTTGTGCAGGGAGCTCAGGCATGCAGCTTCATGAGTCATCGCCCATGCTGAGTTGGCTTTCCAGTGATCATTGATGTCACTCCTTTAAGTCAGTTACATGCCTGTGAGACAACCCTCACCGAGGCTCCTGCTGGTTGCCACATGAACTCACGGGTTCATCAAGTTAAGTGTGAGCAGAATCACTTCTTTCTCTGGCTGCTTCTATCTGGAGAATTCATTAGATGGAAAGAAAGGACAGGACTAGTAAGAATAATTCCAAATTGATGGAAAGGTCCATACAAGATAAGCTAAAAGTTTAGGCCAGCAGGGTAGTGGTGCTGAGAGGAGGCTGGATTCTGCATGTAACTTGAAGGTATCTTCAACAGAATTTGCTAATGCCTTGGTGACATCAAAGAAAGAAATTAAGGACAATGTTGGGGCTCTGCATCTGAATGTCTGAGAAAGGCATTTATTGACATGGAAATGCCAGCAGAAGAAGCAAGTTTAAAAGTAGGAAAGAAGATTACAGATTTGGTTTCAAACTTGTTAATGATCTTTTTAGACATTCTGACCAAAGTGCCAAGGGGACTCTTTGAGGAAAGACTGTGGATCTGGGACTGAGGTCCATGCTGCTGAATTAAATTTTGGCATCATCAGCACATAGCAAATAGCTGTGACTACATGTATATGCCTTAGAGATGGTGGTGAATGTGATTAGATATACATGTCTTAGAAATGGTGGTTAATGTGGCTAGTTGTGCATGCCTTAGACATAGTGGTGAATATGACTAGATGTGCATGCCTTAGAGATGGTGGAGAAAAAAAAGGTAGGACCCTCAACTTAACCTTCAAAAGCCCTACCAATAGCAGCTTAGAAAGGCAAAAGAATAAATGGGAAAGGAGACTGGGGAGAAACTATATTGTGTGTATGGTGGGGAGCAAATAATGAGAGTTACAAGAAGGATCAACTGATGAACATAGTGGAAAACAAGCTAAGCCAGGTGTGATGGCTGATTCCTGTAACCTCAACTCAGCAGGCTAAGGTAGGGCATCAGGAATTTAAGGCCAGCCAGAACCAATAGCACCATCCTATCTTTAAAAAATTTAATAAAGAATTTGAATTACCTATTCAAATAGTAATGAAGAATATATCAAGAATCATGGGATTCTTCCACTATGCACAAAGCCGTGTTAGAGGGAGGGGTTGGGGAAATACTTGACTAAAATGGACTCAATGAAAAGAGGGAGACAGACACCAGAAACACTGATGGAGCTGATGTCTCAGGGAGCTTTACTGTAGAAGCACATATATATGATTGCAGATAAATGAGATATGAGATTAAGAGGTTTTTTTCTGTTTAAACTGATGAAAATGTACTTTGTTTACTAGGTGGAAATGAGCTGCAGATAATTAATGATGCAGAAACAAGAGGAGACCATTGTAACACCAATGTCCTTGAGTGACATGGTGTGGTTCAAGATTCAGTGCACAAGGCAGGGATGTGACTATGGAAATGTGGAATGTAACACAGAAATTAGAGTTTATGCAGGAGACACTGGGGAAGTGAAAGTTTCAAGAGGAATTTGCAGGTGAGAATAAGAGTGAGAGTTACTGATCAGCCTGCCTGGCTTACCTTGGGTGGATAATTTGTAGCTTGCAGAGAAATCCAAGAAGCCAAGATTTCTAGCCTGTAGAGTAGGGCCACAGAGGAAAGTCATGGAGAGATCGATGGGAAATTGGTGCTTCTGAGTAGCTATGCGGGCTTACCGTGTAGCATCCAGTGGTAAGCCTGGGGCCACTGATCAACAGCCTGGCCAGCAATTAAGAAGGCCAGCTAGACAGAGCAGAGGGGACCAAGAACAAGCTGAGATCTACCAGACACCTCCACAGCTCACCATCACGGAATCTGGACAGTACGGCCTTCCAAAAGTAGGTTGGCCATTGATTCACTCTGCTTCCTAAATTTTGTGCCAGTTTTCTTTTGGTTGTTTTTTACCTAACCATACAGAAATTGAAAAAACAAAAAAAGGTAGCTCCTAGGTTTAAAATATAATAACCTAGGATTTTCTCCTTTTCAATTTAGAATCCACAGGCATCTCTTTTAAGGATACTTAACTTTCAAATAAAGATACAGTAAAATTATGCTTTTAGTTAATGTGATAGGACTACCATCCAGCCATGTATTGCTCACTTCCTCCCCAAAGACCACAGACATACTTAACTCCATCTTTAGATGATGCTTCTCTTATTCCCCAGTCACATTCTCCCTTTGATAGCCTATGGCTCAAATAATGAGAAATATATTAGTGAAAGAAAGGAAGAAAAAAAGAGAAATCTGAAAATTAGCTGATACATACCTTACTTTTGCAAGGGTTCTTATAGTTATTTATGTCTTTCTTCTACTGCCTGTTTCACATATGTATGGCACTTTAGCTGGTCATGGTTCCTTGCCTGTGAAGGAACACACAAATCTTCCTGGTGCTCCTGATTTGGAGCAGTTTTCCATTATTTCTGTCACAGAACATGTGAGTAACAAAAGAAGCTTTCCCATAATTTCTAGGATTCTCTAGTCCAGCTGTGTAATTTAATTCTTTTGATCAGATTAATCATTTCATTAAAGAAATAACAAGCATATATGTAGTTTTAGTGGCATGATAAACACTACATTGCCAGGTGACTAGCCATAAACAAACTCTAAGTCTGATGGAAGAAATGGAATTATTCATAGTCTGTGATACAGAGCCTGTTGCATACTGAAATAAACTCTTGCTCTATAAGGTATTCCATCTGAAAGTCACTCTACCACAGTGTTCAAATGGCTATTCATTCCACTGTCCTAGCAGAACAGATATTCTGAAGCAAAAGAGATGATGGTAAGTCTACGAAAATGGTATTCCATTAGCATGTAAAATGGGTTGCTTTGGTAAAAGCAATGCTACATGGAAACTGTGACAGTGATTACAGAATTCTATAAATCCATGAGTATATATTTTAGAAGAAAAAAAGCCAGAAAAATAGAAGACAAATGTACATGCAAAGTGTGTATCTGTGAGGATGAAGTTATGCTTCTTCCAAGATAGAGGTGGTGAAGCTTAATCTGCCTAACCTGAGGAGGCAGTCTCTTCTACTGGGATCCAGCAGTGGTGGCAGACAAACCAGCTTTGTGGGAAGTCCACATTGCTGCAATGACACAGAAGCTCTATCCATGCTACCATGGTCACTTCTTCCCAGTCTTGTCAAGGACAACAGTAGCTGGAGAAAAGAACTGATAAGCATCCATAAAATGGGTCATTTCATTCACCTAGGCTTTAAAATTCCTTTCTTTGATGAGCATTCACATGGAACACACATCTTCATTCTGCACCCTTTTGTTGCAATCTATCGACATGCATCCATTCACACATTTCTTTCCAGAAGTCCTACTTGCCAACTTTGCAATCATGCTTCTCTCAAGGCCCCATCTACTAATAAAACAGTCATCTGTTAATAATAAAATAATGTGATTTAGTTACTTTTGACCACCTCTCCTTCAAAGAAAAATGAAGGTTTAAAAAAAGTAGTACTAAGAGTTCTGCCTACTGGAGGAACTGTTCTTCACCTCTATTGCTCAAGGACATATCAGACCAGGGTCTCATGCTGCCTCTGTCTACATTCTGGTCATATTAGTGTATTGCATAGAACCATCTGTAAATAGGCTTTAAGTCTTTCAAGCATTAGGTCTTGAAATAACTGGAGAACTTTCCATAAAACCATACAACTTACTTGAAACTTCAAGATCCACTCCAGTTCAATCTCACATGCATCACCTACACTAAACAAGCCAAGAAGTTTAAGTGACTCAGAAAGCAAACAGAATGGTTACCTTGGTGGCCCATAGACAAGTATGGGATCCAATAACAGCTAAAAGTTGTTTCTCAAAGGGACAATAGTTGTCTTCAGAAAATGATACAACTTTACTTCACAATTCTAAATGTGTATGATGTGATTCACCTGTAATGGCCCCACTGAGCCTCTTTGTTTCTTCAACCATCAGCAAATAGATCTATTTGGCCATTCAGTTTAATGGTGGATCAGTTTTCACAGCAGACTCAACTATATAGTGTCTTTGGCTCTGAGATGCTTCAAAGCTAACAGCTTTTCAAGTCATTTGACTAATAGGTGTGAGGAGTATGTTAAAATGTCATGTTATTGTCCTTTGTTTTTCAATTTGGAAGGGAGATATCATAATACCAGGAGGTTCATGGAAATATGGCATAGCATAAGGCCTTTAGCCTTGGAGGGAAGTTACTTCCTATCTTCTTCACATGTATTTTATGAGCATGTCTACTATAGCTGCTACTTTCTGCTCACTAGTTCAATTAGCACAATATCATCAAATTAGTGGAGCAGCATGAAATGAAGAGGTAATCAAGGCCCCAATGGACAAGATTATAACAGAGAATTGGAAAGAATTTTAACCCAGAGAAGGATACTGAGGAAATATTATTGGCTTTGTCTGTGGAAAGCCAACTGCCTCTGGTGATGTTGATTAAAAAGTATGAAGAAAAAGCATTCACATTAATCATCTTGTCCATCAGGATTGAAACTGAGAAACAGCCAGAGGGAGATACACTTTAAGGATTTGGCTTATAGGATTGTAGGGGCTGGCTAGGCAAGTATAAAATCCATAGGGCAGGCTGTCAGCCAGGGCACACTTTCATACTCAGACATGCAAGCTGGTGTGCTGTCTACAAAAGTGTTCTTCTTCAAGGAAGCTGAACTTCTGCTCTTGCAGTGTTCCACTGACTGATTCGGTACACCCACGCTGTTGAGAATAACCTAAAGTAAAGGATTTGTGGATTTTCCATTCTAGTTGTTGAGACAGGATCTCACTAGGCTGGTCTTGAATTCATGATCCTCCTGCCTCAGCTTTCAAAGTAGTTGGGTATACAAATACAAACGATATGTCTTGCCTTTTATTGTGGATCTTTTTTTTTTTTAGTTATGTACACAGTGTGTATACAACCATGTTGGTTCCATCGTTAGCCTCCTCCCTGTCTTCCCCCTTCTGTAGGGACCCTCTTCGTTGGGGAATGTGGGCCATGCATTGTGGGGTTATCCATAAGTTATGCATAAGAGGCAATGTCTCAGTGCATAATGTCCCAACATGTGACGCTAACAATCTTTCTGTCCCTTCTTCCACAAAATTTCCCTGAGCATATTGGGTTTGTTTTAGGTCTACTTCACTGATGAGGTCTTGAGAGCCTCTGTGTCACTGAGTGTTCTCTGTGTCTATCTCCTTCAGCCTTGTGCTGGTACCAAGTTAACCAAGAAAGCAGCAGCACTCTTGCTCATTTCCCCAATTACTCTTCGTTTCAGCTGGGGCCCTGTTAGGTGTGATGGGCTGATTCTGTCCTCAGGATCTGTGTCCATCTAAAAAAGAGAAGCAAATTCTCCAATGAAGAGTGAAGTCAGCACCAGATAAATGGGACAACCAATCTGGTGGTTTGATTCAGGTGTCCCTCATATACTTAGATGTTCTGAATGCTAGGTTTCTAGCTGATGGATATTTGGGAATTAATGCCTCATGGAGGTAGTATATTATTGGGGTGGGATTATGGGTATTATAGCCAGTTTCCCAGTGCCAGTGCTTGGCACACACTCCTGTTGCTATTGTCCATCTTATGTTGGACAAGGGTGATGTACACCCTCTGCTCATGCCATCATTTTCCCCTTTTCATTTTCATGGAACTCACCCTTGAGCCTTTAAGCCAGAATAAACCTCTTTTTTCCCACAGCGTGCTCTTGGTTGGGTGATTTCTACCAGCAATGCAAACTTGACTGCAAAAAAAAACATTATTATTTTAGAGAGAATTCAATAGGTGTAGGCCCTTTTGTAGCCCATGATTGGTGGGACCTTGATAATGGAGAGTTGGCTCATTTTTTGGATATGGTTCTGATTGTTTCCCAGCTGCAGCTATGGGTTCCATTCCACTGAACAGATTTATTATCAAATCAAGAGCAGTTGGTTACCCACCATGGCTTTTTGCCACTATTGCACTTGTGTGAGCATCATGTCAGGTCGTTTGCTGCTGAGTAGCTTAGACCACGAGTTGCTTAGACAGATATTCGTCATTTTCCCCCAGTCACTCATGTGGCACCTTCTGGTACCAGATGAGCTAACAGGACTGACTGCCAGATTCCGGCCAGGTAATCCCATGTTTCGTATCAACAGCATATGTTGTCTTCAGCAATAGGGTCTTATCATTAACCTTAGTGGGTCATCAATTACTCTGACAGAAATTTGTTTTCTTTTGGGAAATTTTGTAGGTCTTTCTGATCAACAGCTCATTGTGGATGTTAACCCCATGCTGGTACTTGGAGTTACAGGATAGCACCAAGGTAAAGAAGGAAGAAAAAGATAGGTAATATAAAAGAGATAAAGAGAAGAGAAAGAGAAGGGAAAGAGAGAGAAAAAAACAGGTTAGTCTTCATCATATCTTCTCCAGGGTCCTGTGATTCAGGTATTCACTCTAAGGACCTATGAAGGTTTAACCATTTAGTCTGTATTTTAGGATGTAGAATTTTGTGGTACCATTGCCATTTGGGTTCAGTTTTGTATCTCCCACTCCCAACTTTACCCTCCCTTCCTGTCCCACCCTCCTTATTGTCTGGTCCTCGAGATGCTTATTAGGTATGTCCGCATCTCAGGGAGATTCAGGTTAGAAGGCACAGATGAGTGAGACCATGCAACAATTATTTTTCTGTGACTGAGTAAGTTCGCTGAGAATGATCTGTGCCAGGTTTGACCATGGAAAGCAATATGGAGGTTGTACCATCTTACATTCCCACCAACAATGAATGAGGGGTCCTATTTCTCACATCCTCTCCAGCATTGGTTTACATTTGATTTTTTTAATGTTTGCTATCCTCACCGGGGTAAGCAGGAATCTCATAGTTCTTTAATTTGCATTTCCCTGGTGATTAAGGATGATGAACATTTTCTTAAGTGTGTGTTTGCCATTTGTATTTCTTCTTCTGATAACTGCCTATCCAGTTTTTTGCCCCATTTTGTGAACCAGTTGTTTGACTTTTTATTGTTTAGGTTTTTGAGTTCTTTGTAGAGTCTAGAAATTAGGTCTCTGTCAGTTTTATAGCCAGCAAAAAAATTTTCTCCCATTCTGTGGATAATCTATTGGCTTTGCTTATTGTATGTTTGTTTGTGAAGAAGCTTTTCAACTTCATAAGATCCCAATGGTTGAGTGAGTGTTTAAGTTCCTGAGCTACTGGGGTTTTGTTCAGGAAGTCTTTTCCCATTCCTATTTCATGGAAAGTTCCTCCTATTTTTTTTTCTTCCAGTAGTAGCTGAGTTACCACTATTATATTCAGGTCTTTGTTCAATCCTCATGATCAAAACATTGGATAGAGTAGGCATGGGTGGTTTATATTTCAACATAACAAAGGCTATATATAAAGGTCCTAAAGCCAACATAATACTTAATGGAGAGAGAGTGAAGGAATTCCCATTGAGATCAGGAACAAGACAGAGATGTCCACTATCACCTCTACTCCTCAACATAGTACTGGAAGTCCTAGGTCAAGAAAAAAGACAAGAGAAAGACATAAAAAGGATACAAATTGGAAAAGAAGAATTTAAGTTAGCCCTATTCACAGATGAAATGATTCTATATATAAGAGACCAGAGGACTTCCATCTCAAAACTCTTAAAGGTGATTAATTCCTTCAGCAAAGTAGCAGGATACAAAATCAATTCACAAATATCAGTAGCCTTTCTATATTCAAAAGACAAAGATACAAAGAAAGAAATAAACAACATTGCCCATTTTCAATAGCAAAATAATAATAATAATAATAATAATAATAATAAAATACCTTGGATTAGCATTAACCAAGGATGTAAAAGACCTATATAATGAAAACAAAAACAATCAAGAAAGAAATTGAGGACAACTTGAGAAAATGGAAAGACCTCATGTGCTCCTGGATAGGCAGAATTAACATTGTGAAGATAGCAATCCTACCATCACTGAAGTAGACATAAAACACACCCAGCATGGCTTAGGGAATTTTGCTGAAGAAGGTGCAGAAAGATTGTTAGAGTCACAGGTTGTGATGTCATGCCCAGAGGCACTGCCTCTCCCTAATAACTCCCTGCTTCTCCCACAATGCATATCCCAAAACCCCACTGGGATTACCTACTACCTTACAGAGGAGGGCCCCAGTGGAATGGGGGCATTGATGAGGGATAGGATGATACCAACACATGATGTATCCATACTTAATAGGTCCTTAATTAATTAAAAAAATAAAGATCCATGTGTTGAGATGTGTGGATCAAGTTTCATGATCCTGCATATGGTTATCCAGTTTGTCCAGCACCATTTGTTGAAGATGCCTACATTGTTAGGGCCTTTGTCAAATATCAGGTAGCTGTAGTTACTTGACTCAAAGTCTGGGTCCTCAATTCTGTTCCATTGGTCTATAGTCCCATTTTTATGCCAGTACTATGTTATTTTTATAACTATGGCTTTGTAATATATCTTCAGATCAGGTATGGTGATGCCTCTAGAGTTGTTTCTTTTGCTGAGGATATGCATGGCTATCTGAGGTTTTCTACCATTCCACATGAATTTTGAGATCATTTTTTTCTATCTCCATAAAGAAAAATGTTGGGATTTTTATTGGTATCACATTAAATCTGTATATTACATTTGGTAAGATTGCCATATTCAGTGATGGGCTCTTAAGAGCCTTTGGTTCTATGCTTTGGTAGGTGTTAAGTGTCCTTAGCACCTGTCTCTTTCACCCTAGTGCTGATTGTCAAGCTTACCATGAAAGCAGCATTGTTGCTCATCTCCCCAGTTCTTCTGTGGTTTCAGCTGGGGCTTAGCTGAAGTATGAGGGGTGGTTTATCTCCTTAGGTCTCACTACCATCTGAAAAAGAAAAGCAGATTCTCCAAAGGAGAGTGAAGTCAGCACAGGTTAAATGGGATAAGCATTATTAATTTAGGGAGAACTTGATGGATCTAGTCACTCTTTTAGCCCAAGATTAGTGGCAGCTTGACATTTGAGAGCATAATCATTGTCTCCATAGGATTCTGACCTGGTTTCCAGTTCCACATTTAGGTTACTTTACACTGAGAATATCTCTTAGCCAATCAGAAAGCTATTGGTTGCAAACCAACATTGTGTGTCACTATTACATTTGTGTGTACAAGAGTAGCTTAGACCACTTGTTGCTTGGAAAGTTTTTGGCCACTTTCCCCCAATAGCTCATGTACTTCTTTCAAGCACTAAATGGGCTAACTGTCTGGGATCTAGCTCTCTTTCAGATTCTAGGTCTCTCCATGTTCCATGCCAGTAGCATATGGTGTCTTCAGCAATAGGGTCTTATCATTTACCCCAGGTGAGGAAACAAGTGCTTTGACAGAAGCCTGTTTTGTTTTGGGGACCTTGCAGGTCTCTGATAAACAGCTCATTGTGGTTGGAAACTGCATTCTGGTACTGGGGGTTACAAGCCAGAGCCAAAAAATAGAAATAAAAATGTAAGGTTAGGCTCAATCCCACCCTCTCCAGGGCCCTTCTTTTCAGGTGTTTCCCCCATGCTACTCTTGAGGGTTTGACATTTTAATCTATCTTCAAGTATAAAGCTTTCTAAGGTATCAGTTCATTTTAGGTTCACTTTGTGTTTTTATACCCTTACCTTCCCCCAAACCCTTCCATCCCTATTGTCTGGGCCTTGAGTTGCTTATCAGGTCAGCAACTCCAACTGATCCAGGTTAGGAACTACAGATGAGTGAAATCATGCGATTGTGGATTTTAATTAAATCTATGAAAATATCTTCACAGTAAAACTTCAGTTAATATTCTGGTGAATAATTAGAGTTTATATTCTACTAGTTACATTCAGGTACCCAGAGCTGTTAACTTTGTCCACCACATCCAGAAGAGAAGTTGGAATTAGAATTATCATTTAGGGATGCAAATTTTTCACCATCACTCATTAAGATCCACAAATCTGCAAAGTTCAAACTCTGTAAAATCCCTTTGGGAATGCAGTGTCTTGCAGTTCATGATTCTTGGAGGTAGAGCCATTTTACTGGCTTTCACAGAGCCTCTCCTGCTAGGATAACCCTTTTTCCATGAGTCTGGGAACCAATGTGAGATTCTAAATATGTCCCCACTAACTACACATTCTGGCCCTAAAGGATAGGTTTGGGCCACTATACGATGGAGACAAGACAAAATTCATTAATTGTCACATCTTAAACCCTTGAGGTGTTGTGAGTCACCAACAAATTAATATAAGTTCAGAGCCAAAATAGTTAGCTAGTTTTCCTTTCCAAATGCGCAGTCATGCAGGTACATAACTGTTGGAAGGGAGAAAGATTTATAATATAATTGGTGGAATTATAGCAGAATTCTCTCTCAAAGGTAGCCAGCCTCCTCTCTATTTAAAGAGCTGTTTCTGTGAAATGGTTCAATTTGGGAAGTGGTATTGGGAACTAGGTATTGAACAATTTTCTGCTGTTAAGACAAAATATCTGAGGTTGGAAAAAAATTTTTTAAAGAGATTTACTTATCTCACAATTTGGGGGATGGGGTTGTGGCATATATGTGATGGTGAATCAATGTAGTGGCATCACCATGGTGGAATTGTCACAGACAGAGAAAGATCACATCCTGAGAGGAAGACAGACAACATAGACATGGGGCCAGTTGTTTTTCTTTTTCTTTTTTTTTTTTTTTTTTCCTGAGGTAGGGTCTCACTCTAGCCCAGGATGACCTGGAATTCACAATGTAATCTCAGGGTGGCCTTGAACTCACAGTGATCCACCTACCTCTGCCTCCCAAGTACTGGGATTAAAGGCGTGCACCACCATGCCTGGCTAGGGCCAGTTTTTTAACCTTTAATTAAGCATAAACTCTTAAAGGTTCTACTACCTCTCAATATCACCACAATGAGGACCAAGGTTCTAATAAATAGACTCATAGAAGATAAATTGAAACCATACCAGGCTATAGCTCTCTTTTGTGATGACCAAAATCAGAACACTGATCTTAACACCTGGAGCTTTGTGCTTCACTTCTGCCATTTAGAACTTTTCCAGACCCTCCTTTTTCAGTCCTAAAGACACCATGACCAATTATCAACACCAAAAATATCAATAAGTCATACTATTCAGATTGATATTTTAGTTCTGTTGTTGATTATAATTGCCATGTCCACTTAATCTTCTATAACAATTTGACAACTTGATCACCTGCTCAAAGATCTCTGCCCATATGCCCATTAAATTTTCATCATCCTTACTGATATCTGATTATGTTCTCTGAGTTCCCTTTATCCCTCCTGAATTCAGAGATTGTGTTTCAATGTCAGCATTTCTCCTGTCTTTTCTGAACTATGGAGAATAGCTACTATAGGACTCTTTGGAGATACTGGTAGATTCTTGTAGAAAACAGCTTCAGGTTCACTGAGATTAATTTAAGACCAGGCACATTTGTGGAGGAAGGGATTTATTGAAGTTTACAGATCCAGGGGAAGCTCCATAATGGCAGAAAAAGCTGACTTGTTTTCACAGATCCAAGCAAAGAGAGAAAAGGTACAAAAGTCAAAAACACACTTCAGGAACCCCAGGAGGAATTCAGGCATGCTGCATATCTTTAGATTGGAATTTCAAACCCACTACCACACCTTAGGGCTACATCCTAAGATCCATCCAATGACACTGCCTCCAGCCAGGTAGCTGCCGATGCAAACTACAAACTAATAAAACACTGAATATATTGGGGGCCATCTATTCAAACTACCACATTCCATACCTAGCCCCTAATAAATTCAAAACCATTACACATTGTAAATTGTATTTAGTCCAATTTCAAAGGTCCCTACAGTCTTTACCAACTTAAAGTAGTTCCAAAGTCCCATGTCTCCTCTGAGATTTAAGACTATCTCTTAGCTGTGAGTTCTGTAAAATCAAACAAGTTATATACTTTCAACATAAAGGCACAGAATAAACATTTTCAGCTGGTATAAGACATAAAAGTAGAGACTAAAATAATGCATACTCAACTACCATCAAGCAAACATCAAAGTTATGCATTTCAAGTCCAACATAACCAGAAACTGACAGTCTCCAGAGTTTCCAATCACCACCCCCCCCCCAAACTTCTGCTGGGCAGAGTAGCCAAGGAACACTTCAATACCAGGCCATCAGTGCACTCCATGGTAGCTCTTGCACACTCCTGGTATATCAAAAACATCTTCAGGTTGTCATGCAAACCACAGTCTATCTTCCAAAGGCTCTTTCAGCCTATCAGAGTCATCATGCCCTACCTCTTGCTACATCTCAGCAGTGGCTCCTGGAACCATGTGCAATTCATGACCACTCCACACATTTTTCATGCTTTCAAAAACAATACCAGGCATGCAGGACACAGCCATATTCTTATTCAGGGATGAAGTTAATCATGACCTTGAAAAGCAGGTTCTTTTGCCAGTTAACTCTTTCCAAAAGAATGTGCATGCCTATCATAGTCTTTTCTCAGGCATCCTCTCCATTTTTCAGTGTAAAGCAGTTGGGCCATTTTCCTTAAGATTGCTAATGTGTTTAATAATAGTAGCTTCAGTAACCTAAAACCAGTTTCAATGCCTGCCTATAATTTGAACTTGCTTGAAGTTTTTCAACTTAAAATCTAAAAACTCTTAGTCCAATATCTTCAACCAAGCACATCAGCTCATTACAAATTTAACCTTGATTAACTCTCTGGGTCTGGACAACAGAATGCAGCCAGCCCTTATGCCAGTATCCCAGTTCCAACAAAGTCCTCTGCAGTCTTTCCTCCCCCTTAGAAAGCTCATAAGCCAAGCCTTGAAGTTCAATACTGTCTGTACTTAGCATTCTCAAACTCTCATCAGAATAGTCCATAAAACTTGGTTTATTGCTCCAGAAGACATCTTCAGTTGTAAGTACCAACTCCATGCCTATTCCTCTAAAACAATAGTTCTATAAGACCAAAATCCACATGGTCAGGTTCACTCACCCCACTACTGCTACCAATTTCTGTAGCAGACAGCTTCAGTTCTGCTGAGATGAACTTCCAGACCAGGCACAGTTATGGAAGATTTATTGAAGTTTACAGAATCAGGAGAAGTTCCATAATGGCAGAAAAAGCTGACCTGCTTTCACAGGTCCAAGTAAAGAGAGGAAAAGCACAAGCCAAAAGGGAAAAACCGCACTTCAGGAACTCCAGAAAGAAAGCAGTCACTTTGCATATCATTAGTTTGGAATTTCAAACCCACCACCACACCGTAAGGCTGAATCCTAAAGATCCATCCACTGATACTTCCTCCAGGCAGGTAGCTGTAGATACAAATTACAAACTAATAAAACACTGAATATATTGGGGGACTTCTATTCAAACTACTACATTCCTTATTAGCATACTCTCAATGCTCTCATACTATGTAGCCTTAGTCAGCTGGGCCACTATAACAAATTACTATAGACTAAGGTTTTTAAATAACAAATATTAATTTCATGTAGTCCTACAGTTTAGACTCTCAGACAAAGTGTCAGCACCATTAAATTCTTCCAAGAGCCCCCTTCCAGGTGAAAGTCATTTTTTATATCTTGGCATACAAGAAAAAGAGCCAGATAGAGCTCTGACCTCAAAATGGTCCAAACCCCATTAATGAGGCTCTACCCTCATAACATAATTACTTCCAAAAGGTCCCAACACAACATGCCATAACATTGAGATGAAGTTTTTAACACATAAATTTGAGAGCTCATTCAGTCCCTAATGGTGCAGGGAGTGCCTTCCTGACCACCATTTCCCAAGTGGATTGTTAAAGAGTGCATAAGCACTAGGTCAGAGTATAGCCATTTTAGATATTTTATTCCCTTTTATAGGTTAGAAAAGAAAGAAATGTGTTTATTAAAGGTCATTCAATTGAGTAATAAATTTAAAATTTTTAAATTATAACCATGGCCTTCATGCTAATAAAATGTTTAGAACACAGTTATACATTTGTTCTAGCTATACAAAACAGGAGCCTCTCTATACCTTTTATACCTTATTTCATATAGCAAACTTATTCTAGATTTTAAACTCAAGCATTCTTTATAAATTACCTTTTCAGACATTATTGTGATAGCTGCCAGAATTCTGTAGAACCTACTTATGAGCAATATCTTAGTATAGATTAGGAGTTAACCTGTTAAGCAGTACCTTGCACAGACCTCAGCCTAAAAGCTCTATTTGCACTCATTCTTGGACATGCTAAACTGTTCCCTTCATATTCTACTACATTTGCACATATTGTTCCCTATTTTTACTGGCTATTCCTCTTTGTCTGTGAGAATGCCTTCTTATCTTTAGTACTTTAAGTAACACATCTCTCTTATAATATGTCTTAAGGAAGAACAGACTTAAAATTTCAGGGAAAGCTTGACACTTGTGCATTCATTTGCAGT
This sequence comes from Jaculus jaculus, assembly GCF_020740685.1. Taxonomy (NCBI): domain Eukaryota; kingdom Metazoa; phylum Chordata; class Mammalia; order Rodentia; family Dipodidae; genus Jaculus; species Jaculus jaculus. The sequence goes on from NC_059104.1 coordinate 50,562,479, forward strand.
GCTAGAGCAAAATGACACATATGGGATGCTTACAAATAACAGGACTTGCTTCTTAATGGTTTGGAAGCTGGGAAGTTCAAGATAAAGGAGCCAAGAGATCCCAGTGTATGATAGTGTTCTTCTGCTTGGTCTCAGACAACAATTTTGATCGCATCTCCATCTCCACCTGCCATAGCATGAACAAGCTCCATCCTGGTATCTTTCCATACAAGGGCACTATTCCTGTCACTGTGTTCTATTCCTGTCCATCCTGGTGAAATAATTACCTCCAAAACACCCCATCTTCTAATATTATCACTCTGGAGATGTGTGTTTCAACTCAGGAACTCTGGTAGAGCTATCACATTCAGTCCATAACAACCCCAGAGGGTAAATATTGGTTTTGATGGAGGAGAGGCAAATAAATATTTACACTTCTCTAAATACAACACAGATGAATAGCACACAAACATATTTGCAGTATATATGATGTATTACATTTTAATGAAATGGAGTAATTAAACAAAGATTTCTTAAAAAGACTCCTCTACGTGGATCTCCTCCCCCTTTGTGCTGGTATCCGGTTCACAGGAAAACATCACCCTTGCTTATTTTGCCAGTTGTCCTTAGTTTCAGTTGGGCCCCTTTTGAGGTATGTTGGGGCAGCTCTCTTCTTAGGATCTGCATCTATCTGGAAAAGAGAAGCAGATTCTCCAACGGAGAGTAAGTTAGCACCCGGAAAATTGAGATAAGACTTACTTTTTTGATAGACAGTGTGGTAGATTTAGGCCCTCTTACCAATAACTGGGGGCTAACTCCACAATGCACGACCCATTTTCATTAACAAGGAGGGTCTAATGGGAAGGGGTAGATCACAGATGAGCCTAAATAATGGTACCAAACTGCCTGTATTTACTGAAAAGAAAACTAATAAATTAAATTAAAAAAAAAAAAAAGACTCCTCTAGTGGGTGATAATGAACAAAACTGTTGAGAAACACAGGCCCATGCTGACACTGTACCTTTGCATAAATAAGTTCCTGTCCTTCCAGTGATTTTGTGTGTTTGTTCATTTACATGTCCTTATCCTCCACTAGACCATAAGACCTTAAAAACAAGATCCAAGTCATTATTTATGGCCCTACCTGAATATATGTATCTAACATGGATTATGTTGGATAGAATAATGAACAAGTTATACCAATGACTGATTGCAAAGTTAGGGTGTAAGCTCTTCTCTGGGAAAACAGTCTTCATGAAGTATTTATTTCCAGTTTAGAGAGTAAGGATCCAGGTCTCCAAAGCCTCTCGCTCTCCAAAACCCTGTTTCCAGAAAATTTGGGGTAAGGAGCAGTTGGGTGAGGAGTGTCCTCGTGAAATTCCAATTTGTGAGTCATTTATGCATGTGGAAAGTCTCCAAGGGAAGCATATGGACTAATTTTTCTCTTCCTTGCTACCCTTCATAGATATTAATTTGTGTCGTTTTAAAACAGGACCAATTATATATGTGGTTATTCCAGGTCATTGCTAAGCAGCATGAAGCCCCAACCAAAATTACTTTCTTAGTGAAAAATGGCTAAGGTCCAAAGACTTCAACCTAGCTGATAAAATGTGAGGAGGAAAGGAAAGAGGGGGAAAAAAAAGCAGAAACATTGCAATCAAATTGGATTTTTTTCTGTTTCCCAGAGGCAGTGTTATTTTTGACAGGGTTCAATACAAAATGCTTCAACAAATGAAAATGTATGATTCTGCGTACTGGATTTCCCCACAGTCTGTGGTGTGGCAACATCAAAAAGCCACTGGGTGCTCATTAAAGGCTGCCCTTGAAAATAAGGTACAGCTCTCCAGCAGTCCACAGTAAATATAAAGACCAAGCAATGTCTTCAAGGGTTTTGGAAAAAGCAGTTATCCAGCCAGCCACTACTGGCTGCTAACAACAACTGTCTTTCAAATGGGAATGTGCATTTGGCCTCAAATAGAGATTCTGAGCACTGGAAGCAGTGAATGGTATTAGAGAACAAATGCAGCTCTGGTTAAGGCAGCTTTTCTCCCCTGGAGAAGGCAGGCTGAGGGAGGTACAGGTAGAAAACAATTAACCTTTTAATACAAGCATGGAGACTGGAGTTGGAACTGGCCGGAGAAAGAGCCGATTTCACTGCCTTGCCAACAGGTGATAAACGACTAGAACTTCACGAGCACCTCTGTCCACAAGAAAAGAAGGACCTCTCAGGATACAGTGAGCTGTTGCCGTGCAGTGCAGTGCTCTCCTCGGGCCAACTCAGCATTGGTGCCGTGGTCTTTCTTCAGCAGCTCAGGGCACACATCCACAGGCTGGACAGGGCACAGGGGAGGAGAGATCCATTGGTCCTGCACCCAGCTGTGGTAAGTGTGACTGGGCTAGGCTCCCCAAAGAGTTAGTCCCCATTGCTGTTTTGTTTGGCCAGTTTCTACATATACCAAAGACTACCTGTGGCATTAGGAATATAACACTGGGAAATTGAAAATGGTGCTTGAACTCCAAAGGCCAGCATGTGTGTGTGCATGTGTGTGTTCGCATATGTGTGTGTGCATGTATTTACAATCAATGACCTCTAGAATCAAGGAAAGAACAATGAAGAAAACAAGGTGCTATAACTGACAATAAAGTTTTTTTAACTTTTATTTTTGCACCTAAGTTGTTCCTCCCTCAATGTGTAACAGTTAGCAGACAGGGCTTCTAAGAGCACCTGTTCTCATGGCCAGATTTCCATGAGAAGGAGTTTATGAAAATGGAGATCCCCCCAGCTAGGCACCATCAGAGAAAATGAGTGTGGGGGAGAAGGGAGGACATCTGTTTCCTACAAGAGTCCAGAGACTGAGAAGAAGAGCCTGTGGGTACCAGCTAAGAATCCTGAGTTGTATTGTTTGGGAGCCATGGTACAGGGAGATTCAGAATGGAGGGATGTAAGCCTCTTCCATGGAGAACCAGCTGGCTGTAATATAGTGAGTACCCAGGTCAGGAAGTGATGGGAGCACCCAGAGCAGCACCCTAGAAACAGCTGTGCTCACTCTGCATCTCCAGTGGCTACTGTGCTTAGAGGAGAGAACCCAGGAAACTTCCAGAAGCTTTTGTAAGGCAAAATCCTATTCTCTTGAATGTGTATGCTCACCAGGCATAATTGTTAAAGGTGAGCACTTATGATACAAAATTCTGACGCATAGTTGTCAGTATTCTGCTCTTGGCCTATATCACACTGGGGTAGGCCTTCTGCACATTTATTAACTTTCAGAGCAACTCTATGATGCATATTACTAGGTAATAGTGACTTGTTGATATATTTGCTCTCTCACTGCCTAGTTTTCTCTCCACCCACCTCTACATTCAATAAGAATCAAAGCCTTGACCTCAGTTATTTCCCACCTTAACTCTCTTTCACAGGACAGATGATAATGAAAAGTAGTAGATGAATGAGCATGCTCCCTGGTCTGGTTCTGCTAAATTATAACCTTGGGTTCCAAAACTGCACCCCACAAAGAGCATACTATGACTCTCACCTTCCATAAAGTCCAAAAGACCCTAAATGACTAGAGCCTAAATTTAAAAAAAAAAAAAAGAAAGAAAGAAAGAAAAAATCTTTTCAATTCTTCTCGTTTTCTTACTCTTTCATGAGGTACTGTGTGGCTTATTTACACACTACCCAAAGTGGCCTGTGTAATTTCTATATAAACATACTTAAGGTCTGAAGAATGTACTTCTTGCTACAATCACATTTAATATTCAACTAACAAGTGTGAGATCAATCACACACAGGATTATGGATATTACCAAATTCCCTTGGAGATTATGTTTATATTATTCAGTATTTTTAAACTAGGAAATCACCTTGTAATGCAGAGTCCAGGGATTATATAGAGGTAGTTATTGCCAAAGTTGAACATTACATGAAATGAAAATAACAATTTGCAGATGATTATAGTAGTTGTTTCGTGTTTTTTTCTTGCTGCCTCATACATAAAACATCTTCTGTGACTGTGTAACAAATGTGTGGACTGCATGAGGATGAGGGAGGTAGACATCAGAAAAGGCATTACTGAAGAGCAGAAAGAAAAAAGATTCCTATCTAAGAACCAGTATAGACTATTCTGTCTCCAGGAGCATATGTTTAGCCAGTGTGCCAGATCGTCACCAAATTGTGTGACCAACTCCTCACATGAGAGATTCACTCAGAAATTAGCATTGGATTTTCTTTTCAAACATGAAAATTAATTCAATGACCAGGGTGAAATGATGTAGCCACCTTTGATGCATTTGCAAGAAGCTCTTAGCCAGGAAAAATAATCAAAGCAGAAATAGATTCTGGAAAAGAACAGCAGTCTTTTGAGGCCAATCAGTGCAGAAGCTCAGAGGCTCCTCTGCCCTTTCCTATGCCATCTGTAGCAGATATTTTACATGCCCTCCCTGGTAGCTGACATAATGAAAGAAAGCATGCCATCCACCAGAAGGCTGTACAGTCAATCACCCCAAACTAAGAATCTCACCTAGCCAGCCTCAAAGCCATTACTTAGCTCCTCCTTGGCTCTCATCTCTCACCTGTAACCACACCAAGCCTCTGACCTGCCCTGTTCAGTGTTTTACATCTTCTTTTTCACCACTTTTTCTGTGGTTATGGAGTTAGGCACAAGTCACTGCAGTACGTACGTGCACACATATAAAATACATTTTGTAAATACTTAGAGCATGAGTAATATCAATAAATAGCTACATATATACTCATCCAAAAGGATATTTTCATATTCAATTAACATGTGCATGATTATTTGTAATAGATGGGTTTTAAAGCAGTTAATATCACCATGTCACGTGTGGGTGAAATCAGGGGATCTGTAAGCATGCTTTGTCTGCTTGGTTTCTTGGCAACTCTGACCTATAGAAGAGGGCTTGGCACCAAAGCAAGAGATCAACAAATACTGAGCCCACAGGGCTAGCACGGAGGGAACACAGGACTTACACAGAATCCTATATCCAAGCTTGGAGTAATTCATTTCAAACCTTCCTGTCTGTAAAATGGGAACGATGCTCCTCCCGGGCTCTGCTCCCATCTCTGAAGCCTTTCTGAAGTAACAGTGACTGTCCCGGCACCATAGTACTTACTGCCTCTAGAACTGACGGCTGCAGCAGGAACAGTGGCGGTAATACCCAGCAATTACATTTACTATAAAGGCTATGCTAGAATGGATTTGGTGACTCATTCTTTCCAGTTTTCTTGGAACCAAATAAGCCATAATTACCTGGATTCAAGAAAGAAGATGAGTCCCACCCTGTAAGTGGTCAGGGTTGGGGTGAGGACAGTGCTTGGCAGTAGAACAACCTCTCCATGGTTATTTGCTCAATGTTCCCTGTTAGGGGAGAATGATCTGGCATAGTTCTCAAAGAAGCCAAACTATCCTTCTCTTGCACTTCTTTCTATCTTGACATCTAGATCCAAGTGTTTCTTATCTGATAGCTTTTACTTCTTCTCTCATTAACTTGGGTCTTCCGTTAAAAAGGCATTCATTTATTGCCAGCTATATGCAAGGTACTTCTCTAAGCCTTGGATTTAAAAGATAAGAGTCTTCCTCTTAAGCAAAAAGAAAATTTCCCCCTTTCCAGAAAAGTAATGCAAAAGTCTCAGAAGGGATTGCTCTGAAGATCACTGTGGTCTCACTTTGTGACTAAAGTCTCATACCTAAAGTTCACCTTCAATGGTCAGTAAAAAATATGAATGCACACATCAAGAGAGCAGGCAAATATGGTAACATGTTTATGATTAGATATGAAAGGTGCATATTCATTATATTAATAATTCAACCATGCTTTATGTCTTAGACATTTCATTATAAGAGTGAAGGGAAAGAAACAAGAACATCAGTGGAATCATATCACCTTGTCTCCACAACAGTCTAGCAGTGTGAAATGGGCAAGTTATCAACCTTTCTAAATCTTGGCATTCTTATCCCTAAAGACAACCATTTTGCATACCAAAATTAGATAGCACATTTAAACTTGTAGCTGAGTCTTTTATTTGTTTATTATTAATAGCACATTTTATGAGATACATCATGTGTTGGTACCCTGTTTTTCCCTCATCACTGTGCCCATTCCACTGTGGACCCTTTTCAGTGGGGCTACAGGTATTTCCCATGGGATTGTGGGTTATGTGTTATGCGAACAGCAGTCAGTTTAGGGGGAGGAGGAGGCAATGCCTCTGGGCATGATGTCACATACTGAGGCTCTTACAATCTTTCCAACTCCTCTCCTGCAAAATTCCCTGAGCCGTGGTGGGTGAGTTTTATGTCTACTTCTGTGATGAGCTCTTAGGAGCCTTTCAATCTCTGCTTTGGTAGGTGTTGAGTATCCTCAGGATCTGTCTCCTCCACCCTGGTGCTGAGTGTCAGGTTCACCAAGGAAGCAGCTCTCTTACTGCTCCCAGTTCCTCTGTGGTTTCAGCTGTGGCTTGGCTGAAGTGCAAGGGGTAATTTATCTCCTCTGTTCTCACTACCTTCTGAAAAAGAATAGAGTTGCCAACGGAGAGTGAAGTCAGCATAGGGTAAATTGAATCAGCATTATTAATTCAGGGAGAATTTGATGTATGTAACCCCTTTTTTAGCCAAAGACTAGTGAGAACTTTACCTTGCAGAACACTTTGTCTCCATAGGATTCTGACCTTGTTCCCAATTCCAGATACGAGTTTCTTTATACTGAGTGGATCTCTTAGCCAACCAGAAATGGTTAAAGATGTCGAACATTTTCTAAGTATGTGTTAGCCATTTGTATTTCTTCCTCTGAGAACTCCCTCTTTAATTCTCTAGCAGAGCCTTGCTTCTTAAAGAAAAATAAATAGTAGGTATTATTATTTTATTCTGAATGGATGCTTATGTGAAATTATGGAATATTCCAAACTAAATATCTGCAAAGGGTTTAGTATAGACCACATACAAATCATCTTGAAAATCTTCACTCAGCATTTTAACTTCATGACTAAACTGACTGGTAAACTAAAGGAAATGTGTATGGACCAAAAAGAGAATAGCAGAAACTTGTGACTTCAGAGAAGTAGGGTAAACCTGAAAACCAATCTCTAGTGGATTTGATCATGAACTTTTAATGGGTTGCATGACTGTGGAGGGTTGGCAACAAAGCCTGGACTTTGCAGAGTACAAAATTGTACATCCGAGGGCTAGGATGTAGTGGTAGAGACTTGTCTTGCATTCTCAAGGCCCTGGGTTTGATCTCCAGCACTATGAGGAAAAAATAAACAAAAGAAGAAAATTTGTAAAAGTATTTAACACAGAGCCACTTGAGTAAGCTCATGCTTTCATAAGGTGAGTGATCTAAAGACAATTCTGGACAAAGATGGGGATGACAGATGCTCATGTGAGTGGGGTCTTCATGCACATGCATTTAGAAACAGATGCTATATCCGTGTAGCATGCAAAAGTACCATGCTAAAATGTGTTTAGCTGGACTCCCAGGTAGGAGTGTTCTCTGGTATCTGCAAAAGAAAATATACTCCCACATGAGGGAGGGCACTTTAAACACACACTTCACAACATTCCTAGACCAAAGTGTTCAGAGAACATGAGTTCACAGTCTAAACACCTGAGGACCAGGAAGCAGAGCAGAAGGCTGGAAGAAAGCACACTGCAGTCAGACTCACAGAGCACAAAACTTGGGAAAGTTAATTTAGTGCACTTCAAAATTAAATGAGGCATTGAGAAGATTGCAGTGTAATAAGATACAAAAGAAATATACAAACTCTTAAAATAACAACTTTACCTCTAGAAAGTAAAATCTAATGAAGTAAAAGAAATAAATTATGGATTGAACAATAGGTGATGTGAAATGTGACATACATACCTCTAAGGAAATTACTTGCAGTTTAGCATAGACAAGAGATAGAAAGTAGTGTGGCTCAATGGTAGAATGTTTGCCTAGTATGTCTGAGGCCCTAGGTTCCATTCAACTCAATTCAATTCATGAAAAGAAAAAAAGGATCTTTGGGGGATATGAATCTGTCAGTGACACATTTGCCACGCAAGTGTGAAGACCTGAGCCTGGGCCCCAGCACCAACATGAATATTGGGCATGGTGGTACACACCTGTAATCTCAGTGCTCAGGTGGCAGATACAGGCAAACTGGGAAACTAGACAAGTTTAGTCAATAAAGTACATTTTCACTTAGGCCTTCACATACACCTATGAACATGAATACACACATATACATACAAAAAAGTACAGAATTTCAGATGGAAAGTATAAAAACAAGTAGATACAAACAATATTGAACAGAAAAATTACTAAAATTCTCCCAGAATTAATGACTAGTCCCTAGATTCAGAAACAACATCTTAGCAGAAACAACTTCAAATAAGTCCATATTATACTGAAACTGCAAAATGTCAGAGAAAAATAAAATTACCAAAAATAGGTAGGAGATGAAGTCAAATTACACAAAAAGAAATTACCAAAAAAAGGATAAACTTGAATAGTGATAATGGAAGCCAGAAGAGGAGAATCATATTACAAAAATGCTAAAATAAAAGCGAATTATAAAAATGAGAAAACTGTATTTCAAAAAATCAAGAGGGATGACTGCCAACAGAAACTGTGAAGTATCCATTGGAGAAATATTACTGGGAAGAAAAATTTTCTCTGAAGGAATTACTACAATTAAGAAGTAGTAAGCTAAGAAAATTATAAACACTGAATAAATGTAAAAAAGGTACATTATGCAAAGTGTCTAACTTTTAAATTGAGATAAAACTATAATGCTAAAATGACTTAGCAGAAGATGGGCTGGAGAAATGGCTTAGCAGTTAAGCGCTTGTCTATGAAGCCTAAGGATCCTGGTTCAAGGTTCGATTCCCCAGATCCCACGTTAGACAGATGCAAAGGGGGTGCACGTGTCTGGAGTTCGTTTGCAGTGACTAGAAACCTTGGTGCACCCACTCTCCCCCCCCCTCTCCCTGCCTCTTTATCTGTCTGTCACTCTCAAATAAATAAATAAAAGTAAACAAAAAAATTTAAAAAAATAAAATGACTTAGCAGAAGAAAGTAATAATATGAATGCTTTTCCTAAGATTGAACATAGGAACTTTGGACTTTGTTTCACCTTCTGAAATATGTTTGATTTGGTCAAACAATTATTCTGATCATTTTAGTATATTATCTGATGTCTTGCATTGAATAGCATTTACTGCTAGGATAATAGAAGGAAAATGGGTTTTTCTCACTGTAGTTATGTCCCACATAGCAGGTAGCAGGCAATTAGCATACCAAAGTAATGGATAACATTTAAGTACACAAGTCACATGGTCTTTTTGTGATTTAAAAGACTACACTGGTGACTACTTGATGCATAGCAGAAACAGGCAAGTGACTAGAACAAGGATTATAAAAGTGTTAGCTGAATAAAGCCAATAGATTCAACCTAAATGTTGAAGGCAGAACTACTTTGTTACATCAAAATCAAATCTGGAGAAAGACACATGAAATAATAATATGTCCACAAAACAATCATAAAACAAGAAAATGCTGGGTTAAATCATCATTATGAATAATAACCTTGATTGAAGTCTCCAGTCAAAAGACATGTAATGGCCAAATGGGTTAAAAATAAATGCCACTATGGGCTACCTGGGTAGTTTGAATGGATAATCCCCAGTATACTCAGGATTTTATTAAAGCTGATAATTTAGCTCTCCAGCCACCTGGCTGGAGGAGGTGTCACTGGGCTGATCCTGGGGTCTAGCCCTAAAGTATAAGGGTGGATTTGGAATTCCAGTGTAAAGATGTGCAAAGGGTTTGAGTTTTGCCTGGAGGGTACTTGCTTGTGCAATGTGCTGCTGATGGCTTTTCTCTCGCTCTCCAGTTGGTCCTGTAAAAGGGGGCCAGCTTCTTCTGTCATAATGGAATTTCCCCTGGATCTGTAAGCTTCAAATAAATTTCCTTCCTCCCATAGCTGTGGTTGGTTTGAAAGTTCATCCCTGCAACTGAAGCTGACTGCTACACTACCTAAAAGAGCCTGATTCTAGCTTTACAACTTAAAAGTGAAGAGATATAGAATACATTCCATGCAAGTGAAAACCAAAGGAGGAAAAGTCTATACTTAAGTCATTACAAAAAGATATATTAATACAATGCAAAATAGTAGATGATTTCAATAACTCCTTGTTTAAAAATAGATAGATCATGGTGTGGAGAGATGGATTAGTGGTTAAGGTGCTTGCTTGCAAACCCAAGGGACCCACGATCGAGTCCACAGTACACATGTAAGCCAGATGCACAAAGTGGTACATACATCTAGTTTATTTGCAGTGGCTGGAAGCCCCAATGCACCCATTTCCTTTCTTTCCCTCTCTCTCTCTCCCTCTCCCATAAATAAATAAAAATAAATTTAAAAATAAACATATCAGTCTCGTAGAAATGAGCTGTGCTTTCATCCATGTGGACCTAAGACACCTTTCTAACCAACAGTAGCAGAACATGCATGCTTTCCTAATGCACAAAGAAGATTTTCCAGGAGTTTCAGGCTACCAAACAAGTCAATTCAAGATTGAAATATCTAATATACTTCCAATAATGACACCAAGAAACTAACAACCAACAAGAGGCAGAATCTTGGAAAATTCAGGAACATGTGGGAATTAACAAATATATTCATGAACAATTACAGAGTAAAAAGAGATTTAAGTGTCCAAGAGGAAAAAAAGTAGGAGCAACATATCAACAGTAAGTGTATACATTAAAATGGAAGAAAAGTTACAAATCTATAGCTCAACATTTTATCTCAAGGAGCTATTAAAAGAACAGACTAGCCAGGCATGGTGGTGCATGCCTTTGATCCTAGCACTCGGGAGGCAGAGGTAGGTGGATCCCCGTGAGTTCAAGGCCACCCTAAGACTACATGGTATGATTCCAGGTCAGTCTGGCTAGAGTGAGACCCTACCTCAAAAAAAAAAAAAAAAAAAAAAAAAAAAGAACAGGCTAAGTCTAAATATAGCAGAGTGAAAGAATACATACAAATAGAAAGAGAACATAAAGACATTAGGGAAAATGTCAATAAACCTAGAAGTTGATTTTTTGAAAAATAAATACAATCAACAAACACTTAGACTAAGAAAAAAAAAAGAAGGTACAGATAAAATCATAAGTAGACATATAGTGATATTATAATGAAAGCCTTGTAAATTTAAACATAAGCATGATTATTTATTATTTATAAGTATTATATAAGAGGATGGAGAGATGGTTTAGAGGTTAAGGCATTTGTCTGCAAAGCCTAAAACTCTTGTTCAAATTTCCAGGTCCCACGTATAGCCAGATGCAAAAGTGATGCAAGCACACAGTGTCACACATGCGCACATGGGGGTGCATGTACTTAGAGTTTGTTCACAGCAGCTGAAAGGCCCTGGTGGGCCCATTCTCTCTCTCTCTTTCCCTCTTCCTCCTTCTCTCTGTCTCTCAAAAATAAAATTTAAAAATCTTAAAAGAACAAAAAATAAGGATTACTGAAGAAATAATGTGAATAATTCTATGCCAGCAAATTTAATATATGAGAGGAAACAGATACATTCCTAGAAAATATAACCTGTCCATATTGAAAGGAAATCTTTAAAAATCAAATTTATGAAAACACGAAAAGTAAAGGAAAAAAAATCTTGGAACTGGGCTGGTGAGAGGGCCCAGCAGCTAAGGCACTTCCCTGAAAGCCTAAGGACTGAGTTTGATTTCCCAGTACCCATGTAAAGCCAGATTGCAAGGTGGCAAATGTATCTGGAGTTTGTTTGCAGTGGATAGAGGCCCTGGCATACCCATTCTCTCTTTATCTCTCTCTCTGGATTTCTCTCTCTCTCTCTCTCTTTCTCCCTCTTTCTCTATCACTCTCTCTCTCTCTCAAATAAATAAATAAAATATTTTTAAAAACTATATGTAGGCAACAATTTAACCAAGAATGGGCTAGAAAGATGGGTTAGTGGTTAAGGCACTTGCCTGCAAAGCCTAAGGACCCAGGTTCAATTCCCCAGTACCCACATAAGCCACATGCACAAGGTGGTGCATGTGTCTGGAGTTTGTTTGCAGTGGCTGGAGGCCCTGGAGTGCCCATTCTCTTTCTCTTTATCTTCCTTTTTCTCTCCCCTTCTCATAAATAAATAAATAAATATTTTTAAAATTTTAACCAAGAAAATAAAAGATCTGTACATTGAAAACTATAAAACTTTGGTTAAAAACTTAGAGAAGGGCTGGAGAGATGGCTTAGCGGTTAAGCGCTTGCCTGTGAAGCCTACAGACCCCAGTTCGAGGCTCGGTTCCCCAGGTCCCACGTTAGCCAGATGCACAAGGCGGAGCACTGGTCTGGAGTTCGTTTGCAGAGGCTGGAAGCCCTGGCGTGCCCATTCTCTCTCTCTCTCTCTCCCTCTATCTGTCTTTCTCTCTGTGTCTGTCGCTCTCAAATAAATAAAAAAATAAATAAATAAATAAAAATAAAAATAAAAAAAACTTAGAGAAGACTTAAATGGAAAAATATCAAATGTGTATTGATGGAAAGTATTATTTTTTTAATATCTATGCACCCCAAAGTAATATGCAAATTTAATGCACTCCCAATAAAGGCATTCTTCTCAGAAATACAAAAAAAAAATCTTAAATTTTGTATAAAACAACAACAACAAAAAATCAATATGAGAAAGAAAAACAAAGTTGGAGACATTACACTTCCCAATTTAAAAGTACATGACCAAACTGTAATAATCCAAACAGTATGGCACTGGCAGAAAAATATAAATATAGACTACTGGAATAGAGAAATGAAGCCACAAGTAAATCTAAATATACTTGGTCAAAAGATATTCAACATTTTGCTACCAGAGAACACAATGAGTAATGGATAGTGAATTCAATGTATAGTTCTGGAAATACTAGATTTTCTCATGCAAAACAAAATGAAATTGAATTCTTAAGTTGCACATATGCCCATATAGAAGCCCCCATTTCTCTCCATACAAGTACAGTGGATCTCCTAATTAAAATGTCCCTCTGACCTGGATGGAATCTGGAAGGGAGCTAGTTCCCTAATCCTTACCATGTGCAGTACTGGAAAGTACCACAGAAGCTACTGAGGGAAAGTGGCCACCAATGGTATAAGCAAGCAGGGGCCACAGCTATTCAAAAACAACCAGCCTGAAAAGACATACACACCTGTGCAGTGGTAGCACCCAGCCTGGGTGGGTAACTAATGGCTTTCTAATTGGCTAAGGGATTGGCTAAGTGGAAAGGAACCCATAGCTGGTACTGGGAAACAGGTCAGAATCCTATGAAGTCTGAGATTATGGATGCCAACAACAAACTTCCATTAGTCTTTGACCAAAAGAGGTGCTATATCCATCAAAATATCTCTAAATTAACAATGCTCATCCCATTTAACCTATGCTGACTTCATTCTCCACTGGAGAATCTGTTTTTGTTTTTCAGAAAATAGCAAGACCTGAGGAGATAAACCACACCTCACGTCTCAGCTAGGGCCCAGGTGAAACCACAAAGGATTTGATGAAATGAGTAAGACTGCTGCCTCCATGGAAAGCCTGACAATCTGTGCCAAGGTGAAGTCGACAGATGCTAAGGATACTCAACACATACCAAAGCAGAGATCCAGAAGCTTCTAAGAGCATAACACTGAAGTACACTTAAAACAAACCCACCACAGCTCAAGGAGTTTTGCAGAAGAGGGGGCAGAAAAATTGTGAGAGCCATAGGTTTGGTAGGGAATATCCAGAGGCATTACCTCCGCCCCCACCACACACACACACACAATGACTTGGTGCTGCTCCCACAAGGCATAACCCACAACCCCATGGGGAACACAAGCAACCCCACTGGGGAGGGTTCTCAGTGGGGTGGGAGCAGAGAGGAGAGAAATGATACCCAACACATGATGTATCCACACAAAGTGTATTCTTAATAATAATAATAATAAAAAAATGTCTCCCAAAGGCTAGGGATGTAGTTTGGTGGTAGAGTGGTTGCCTAATCCATGCGAGGGTTCAATCCTCAGTACCACAAATATAAAAGCAAACAAAATGTCTCTCAAACTTCTATGCGTATCCTCCTAAATCAGAGCTGCTCTCACCCTTGGTTGAAGAATATATTTTATTTTATAGATAGGAGAGAATACTGGGGAGATCCATCAATGTGACAAGAAAAGATAGATGACTGCCCACCACAAGATGTGCCACCTCTACCACATTTATCACAGCTGAAGCAGCTACATGACTATTGCTGCCAACAACCACCTTCAGGAAAATAGCAACAAACACTGTGGTGAATTGAAACACATCATAATAGAAATACAAAGGCTACAGAGAACTCAATATTAAACCAAACTGCTAATAAACCCCACCAAGGCTCAAGAATTGTTGTAAAATAGGGGACAGGAAGACTGTAAGAGCCACAGGATGGATGGAACTATACACAGTCAGTAACTATTCCTGAGGCACAGCTCCCCTCCAGAGACTGACAGAGGCCCTAATTACCCCACAGTGAACACCCTACTGAGGAGAACCTTCAGGGAAATGAAGAACAAGGAAGGGGGATATAAGGCCACAATCTATGTTAAAAACATTTTATTTATTTACTTGAGAAAGTCAGATATATAGAGAGAGAATGAGTGCACCAGGGCCTCTAGCCACTGCAAATGAATTGCAGACACATGTGCCACCTTGTGCATCTGGCGTTACTTGGGTACTAGTGAACTGAACCTGGATCCTTTGGTTTTGCAGGCAAGTACCTTAAATGCTAAGCTATCCCTCTGGCCCTAAACATTGTTTTTAAATATGACTGAAGTTAAACCCTTACTTCATTCCATTTACAAAACTCAACTCAAAGCAGACTAAAAACATAAAACCAAAAATACTAAGTCTACTGCAAGACTATACATGTGAAAATCTATATGAAGTTGGTCTAGGCGACAATGTTTTTATATTTCATCTCAAAAGCAGAGGCATTGTGTACATGTAAGAAATTTCCAAAATTAAACATAAGGGCTGGAAAATAATCTGTCGTGATGCTCGCACAAGTGCAATAGTGGTACATAGCCATGGTGGGAAACCAACTACTCTTGATTTTGCTAATGGATCTGCTCAGTGGAACAGAACCTATAGCTGGAGCTGGGAAACAAGTCAGAACCACATCCAAACATGAGCCTGCTCTCCATCATCAAGATACCACTAATAGTGGGCTACAGGAAGGCCTGCACCTATTAACTTCTTTCTAAAAAGAAAACAAGAAGGGTTATCCCCTTTATCTGGTGCTAACTTTATTCTCCATTAGAGAATCTGTGTCTCTTTTTCAGATAGACACAGATCCTAAGGAGAGAAACACCCCATCATACCTCACATGGGCCCCAGCTGAAACTAAGAATAATTGGTGAAACAAGCAATGGTGCTGTTTTCTTGGTGAACCTGGTACCAGCACAAAGATGAAGAAGACTGACACAGAGAACAATCAACTCCTACCAAATCAGAGATCCAGAGATGCAGAAGCTCCCAAGACCTCAGCACTGAAGCAGACCTAAAATGAACTCAACATGGCTCAGGGAAATTTTGTGGAAAGAATGTCAGAGCTACACATTGGGTCATGATATGCAGAGACATTTCCTCCTACCCATAACTGTGGGCTAACTCCACAATGCATGACCCATATACCTCAGCAAGAAGGGGCCAAGGGGATGGGGAGGACTTGGAGGAGGCTAACAATGGTACCAACTCAACTATATTCACTGAGTACAAAACTAATTAATTTTAAAAATTAAATATTAAAAAATAAATAAATAAGGGCTGGAGAGATGGCTTAGCCATTAAGGTAGTTGCCTGCAAAGCCAAAGGACCCAAGTTTGATTCCCCAGGGTCACCCATGCAAGCCAGATGCACAAGGTGGCCCAAGAATCTAGAGTTCATCTGCAGTGGCTGGAGGCCCTGGAGCACCCATTCTCTCCTTTTCTCTCTCCCTGCCTCTCCCCTCACCAATAAAAATAATTTTTTTAAAAAAGTTTATTCTGGGCTGGAGGGATGACTTAGTGGTTAAGGTGTTTGCCCGCAAAGACAAAGGACCCTGGTTCGATTCCTCAGTACCCACATTAGCCAGATGCACAAGAGTTTGCATGTGACTGGAGTTCTTAGCAGTGACTGGAGGCCCTGGAGTTCTCATTCTCTCTTCCTCCCTCTCTCTCTTCTTCCTTCCCTCTCTCTCCAGCTTTCTCTGTGAAATAAATAAAATAACATAATTTTTTTTTAAGTTTGTTCTAGGGCTGGGGAAATGGCTTAGCAGTTAAGGCATTTACCTACAAAACCTAAGGACCCCAGTTCAACTCCCCAGGACCCACATAAGCCAGATGCACAGTCACATGTGTCTGGAGTTCGTTTGCAGTGGCTGGAGGCCCTGATGTGCCCACTCTCTCTTTCTCTGCCTCTCTCTCTCTGTTTGTCTGTCTCTCTTTCAAATAACTAAATAAATAAAAAATATTTTTGAAAAAAGTTTATTCTACACTTTTATGTTCATTGCAGAATGGTTCACAATAGTCAGGATATAGAAACAATATAAATGCCCATCAACAGACAAATTTAGTTAAGTATAATTAAATATTTAAATATATGTATAAATACACATATTCTTTAGAAAAGGGAGAATGAAAACTTATTCAGCTTTTACAAAAGGAGATCCTGACATTAGCTACAATATGGATGAGGACATCAGGTTAGGTAAAATAAATCGGACAGAAAATATTGCATTATTTAGCCTTATGTGTGGAAATAATACACAAATACACACCAAAAACTGCAGAGATAGAGCATAAAACAATGTTTGCCACTGGTGGGAAGGGGTTATAAAAAGTTATCTGATCAGTAGGTTGGAAAATATAGTAATATTAGACTTGAAGGATGTACAAATCTAAAGGTGTAATGTGCAACATGAGATTAAAGTTGACAAAAGTATCAGAGCGGTTTGTTGAACATCAAGAATATAATGATGTGTCATGAAACACCTATTAGTCTGCTCCACTATAGTAACTATCTCACTGTTTATGTGTCACCCATGACATCATGTTGAAAACCTCAACATAAAGTCAGATATACAAAGTGGCCCATGAGTCTAGAGTTTGCAGTGACACACCCATATATTCTCTCTCTCCTTGCAAATAAGTAAATATTTTGTAAAAGACAAGAATTTCCATAGAGCCATACCTAAAGTTCTTTTCAATAGTATTTTGTTCAAGAAAGAAGTACTTACGAGAGTGTATAGTGATTCTTTTTTTTCCTAGAGATGTTGAGATTCTGAAATCCTCCTCATTAGCCTTTGTAATTCATCCATGAGTGCGTGTTTTACAAAACAGATTTAATGGAACTAATTTTTCATTTGCCAAGTAAGCATATGGACACTGTAGGCAGGACTTACTGCACAAAGGTATATGAGGAAATGTAAGCACAGAATTCTTGGACAAATAAATCTGTACATGCCTGGAAGCAGAATGTTGGCCTACTCATTCCACTTGGAAAGAATTTCATAAACACAAAAGTGCTTTAAAAAGCATTAGGTTAGTGAAATTCACTTGTGCATCCTTAAAAAAAAATCATGAGTTACTTTTCTTGCATATTCTGGAACATTCTTATCATTTTTATTCCATTTTCATGTAATGACTTTCAAATATTTGTTTCCCAATGTTAGACCTTGCATTCTTGAAATGAGATCAAGCTGGTTATTTATTATTCTTTTTCCATCTTGTATAATTGATTTACTAATACTTGAGGCAATGTTTATGTATATTCATGAAAGAAATTGGCCTGAGCTATCCATTTACATTTGAAATTTTTACCTTTCTCCTATTTAACTTAAATTTCCATCCCATTTCTCTATGAAAGCATATTTTAGCATAGCATTAATATGCTTAACTATACATATTACTTATTCTCATGTCTTTATAATACATTAAGCCCATTGGAATTTGAATACTTCTGAGTTAGATATCTGTATACTTATTGTTGTGCATGATCAAATAATAAAACATTCTGATATTATGATAAATAATTATATGGAAATGTTAAGTTTTTGTGGTAACTAGCGAAATGCTAAAAATAAAAAAATCAATGTAAAGATCTCAGGTTTGATTCCCCAGTACCTATGTAAGTCAGATGCACAAAGTGGCGCATGCATCTGGAATTCATTTGCAGTGACTAGAGACCCTGGCATACCTATTCTCTCTTTCTCTCTCCCTCCCTCCCTCCCTCCCCCCCCTTGCAAATAAATTAATACATAAGAAGTTGTTTTTCCAATTTGCACACCTTAATACAGATTGAACTTAAACTTCCTCAAAAGCCTCAGGAACTGGTGCTGGGGGCTGCAGAGCCTGGGGGCAGAAGGGTCTCACTTACTTGCACTTAAGCAGAAATCCAACAATGAACAGTTTATAGTGGGACTAAATCTACAAGACACACTTTACACTAGTTCTTAACCTTGGTTATTCACTAAGGTCACCAAGGATGCTTTCCTAAACACTTTCCCAACCCCAGAAAGTAATCTATTTAGATGATGTGAGCTTGCAAATGGCTGGTTAAACCTAAGTGTGCAGAGGATCTGGCCATAGCAGAGCCATACTTGGAGGTTTGTCACCACCTGGACCGAAAGAAAATCAAGAAGCCAAAGCTTCCCTCTGTCTTTCCTGAGACCAGTATAACTATTGTGGCTCACATCTCTAATTTAAGTATGCGCAAGGCTGACATAGGTGAATCACAGTGATGTGAGGCCAGCCCAGGCTACATATTGAGTTCCAGATCAGCCTAGACTAGAGTAAGACCTGCTTCAAAGAAAATTAAAAAAAAAAGAAAAGAAAGAAAAACCTCTCTGTTTTGGAAGCACAACAGGAACCGATATAAGCAACCTCTGGGGCGAGAGAGGAGAGTCAACTCTCAAACTGGGAGGGGTGGGGGATAGTCAACCGTGAAACTAGCCAGTTCTGGCTCTTTCTGATGCATACATTTCACATGAGGTTAGGAGATGAGCGATCAGTGCAGCTTTCTACATTGTAGGTATGAATTAGACAAAAGAAAGACAACAGAAGAAACTAAGTCCCTGATCTGAGCCATTTTTCCAAACACATAGGCTCAGGAGAATGAGTTGATGTCCCAAGGGATAGGGCCCCAGAAAAAAAGGTGTTGGCACAACCTGCTTTTTCTATGCCACATCGCCCCCTAGGGCTGCAGAATTTTATGGCAGGGACTGGAAGTCAAGGAATTTGAAATACCAGAGGGCCACGGATGGAAATGGTTCTCAGTAGACCTAATTGACTCTGATTGCTCTTTCTCCTGAACTTACAGTCTTGATGTGGGTGCCATCGGCTTGGCACCAAACTCTTTCTGCCTCTTGTTAATTGCCAAATCATGTGCTTTCAGCTACTTGCTGTCACAAGCAAGCACAGGCAAGGCAAAAACATTCCATACATATATATTTTTTTACTCTACCACAGAGCCCAAAATTGCCTGTGAGTAGTACTTCTCAAGCTGTGACTTATGTGTGACTCACCTGAAGGTTCTGTGGGAATGCACATTTGAAATCTGGAGATGGGAATGGGACCTGAGACCAGTACACTTTCTAAAGGAAGGCCAGAGGTGCTAATATTTCTAACAGGGAGTGGCACACAGCTAACTAAGCTAAATAAATGATTTGTCAAACTATACATGAGGAACTACCAGTTTTGGGTGTGGCTGGTCATTTTTATTTCACCATATACTTCAACGCTAATTGTTTTTTACCTTTCTTTCTGTTGCGTGCAGCAAGATGGAGGGGTCAGTCATCCTTTCCAAGATGATGAATCTTTGTACATTGATTCTATTGATAAGTGAGACACCTAAAGCTGAAAGCAAAGCACCTTAAAATAGAGGTAGATTTCCCAAGAATAACCCAATAGACCGTTAGTTGGTTGGACAGTATTTTTATTCTTATTTAATAATCACAGTCTACCCTCCCACACTAGCTTCTGTTAACACTAGGACCCTCTCATGTGTGGCCATGATGTCCTTGAAGCTTCCAGAGGGATTGTGATGCTTCAGTTAAAACCCCTGTAGAGAGCTGGACGAGGAGGTGCACACCTTTAATCCCAGCACTCGGGAGGCAGAGGTAAGAGGATCACCATGAGTTCAAGACCAGCCTGAAACTACATAGTGAGTTCCAGGTCAGCCTGGACTACAGTGAGACTCTACCTTGAGAAACCAAAGGGAAAAAAAAGAAAAAATGTAGATAACCTCTCCTGACGCACTCTGACAAAACACAGTCATAAAGAACATCTGCCCAATGTCAGCAGACCTGAGTTCAAGGCCAGGCTGACATTTTATATCTCAGAGTTTTATTTCTTGTCTGGGTCTACCTTAAAGCAAGACTCAGTGTTTGAGACACTTGAAAATAGTCCAAACTCCAATTCCTTAACAAGAAGTAAATTGACTCATACGATGGAATAGCTCTTTTCATCACAGGGAGATATTGTACTGTTGATTTTATAGTGAGATACAAAAGAGTATGAGTGCTGTATTTGACATGATAAAGCTTAGTAATAAATACTCAAGTATGTTGTGACCTCTGTGAAAGCCATACAGCCTGGCATAGGCCTTCACCCAGCAGGTAGCCTCAGCTTCCTCAGCTATCAAAAGGAACTGATACTACCTATCTGTTCTTAGAAAATTAAATATATGTTTCAACCAAAAGTACCTGTTCTCAGAGCTGGGGAAATAACTTCAACCAGTAAAGTCGTTGCTGTGTAAACATTGGTACCTGAGTTCAGATCCCCAGGACTCACACAAAAATCTAGTGTGGCTGTGCACACCTATAATCCCAGCATTGGGGAGAAGGGGACACGGGAATCATTGGGTTTGCTAGCTATCTTGCTTTAACTAAATCGTTCAACTCCAAGTTCAGGGAAGGACTCTGTCTCAAAAAAAAAAAAAGTGAGGGAAGAGCTGGGCATGGTGGCGCACGCCTTTAATCCCAGCGCTTGAGCGGGAGGCAGAGGTAGGAGGGTCACCACGAGTTCAAGGCCACCCTGAGACTACAAAGCAAATTCCAGGTCAGCCCGAGCTAGAGCAAAACCCTACCTCAAAAAACCAAAACATAAATTAATTAAATGAAAAAAAAAATAAAAAATAAGGGGAGAAGTTAGAGACATAGCTCTGTGAGTAAATTACTTGCCACCCTAGCATGCAGACCTCAGTTTGGATCCCTGCAACCCGCCTAAAAACTGAGCCGGGTGGCACATGCCTGCAATCACAGCACTGGGGAGGCAGAGAGAGGGCTGGTTAGCTAACGATCTTAGTATAATTGTTGAACTCTGGGCCAATGAACAGACTCGGTCTCAAATAAGGCTGATGGTGCCTCAATCAGTGAGCTCTATGTTCAGTGAAAGACTGGCTCAAAAAGTAAGGTGGAACACAATTACAAAAGATATCCAGATGCAACCTCTGGTCTACATGTACACTCATACGCATACATATAGGCATGTGCACACCATACACACACAAAAGAAAGAACAATTTTACTTTCTCTTGATTTTTTTTAAAATCAAGATCCACCCTCATTCAATGACAGCAGAGTTAAAAATAAATAATATTACAAAGTCAGTTTTCTATAATATTTGTTACATGAATAAACAGTCCCTCTGTAAACCAATCAAGCTCAGTAGATCTGTGATGTTTAATTCTTTACTACAGGCAAAAACAAGTGGAGAAACATGAATAAACCTTCTCTTACGTACATTTTTCCAGCCTCCCTTCACAAAGAGAAAAAGAAAACTCAAAGACACCACCAATATTTAGATGGCCACTGGGAACAGTGCAGAAGTCACAGCAAGAAGTTGCTGAAAAGACTGAGTCTGCCTAAAACTCCCATCTTTGGGTGATGACTTGTCAACTGTATATGAAAACATGCAGGAAAATCCCCTGCCTTGTGAAATGAAATTGATCCCCTTGCAACATACTTTAAGTTTCCCATGAATGAATCACTATGTCTTTTCCACAGAGTTTGTTACGAAGTGAAGCTAATGTCACACATATGTATGCGAGCTTAGTTTCAGAAGTTAGCACCAAGTAGGTATTCAGTAAATGCCCCAGCCTATCTTGTGCTCGGCCACTTTCATTGCAAAGTGAAGGGAAAGGACAGTGACCAATGATTACTTGACTTTCTAGAAAATATCTCAGACCATGGCAGGCACTTCATATATATGTTAGACCATCTTAGCTTTGTAGTCTTCCAAAATCTTATGAGTGGAGTGGAGGTGTCAAATTCTGAAATATATACTTGTCCATGTACAATGAAATTGCATTCAGTGGCAGAGAAAGAATGATAAAAATAAAACAATGACAGAAAGCTCCATCACAACCCCTCCAAAAAATGCTCATAAAAAAGATCAAATCACAACACCAAATAACAGCCACTAGTAAATCAGTGATATTAAAAAAGCTATAAAACAAAACCTTTCCAGGGGAAAAATGAGAAAAAGGAAAGTGATTAATAATCAATCAAAATGTAGTCTATAAACTTAAGGCAGGCAAAAGAAATCTTTTAAAATTATTTTTATTATTACAAACTTTACAGCTGGAAAGATAAATGGCTTAGTAGTGAAAGATGCTTGCCTGCAAAGGCAAAGGAAGGACCCAGGTTCAATTCCCCAGGACCCACATAATTCAGATGCACAAAATGGTACATGTATCTGGAGTTCATTTGCAGTGGCTAGAGGTCCTGGTGTACCCATTCATTCTGTATGTTTGCCTCTTTATCTCTCTGTCTATCTAGGTATCTCAAATAAATAAATATTTTTAAAGGGCTGGAAAGATGACTTAGTGTGAAGCCTAAGGACCTAGGTTTGACTTCCTAGTACCCACATAAGCCAGGTGCACAAGAAGGCACATGTGTTTGGAGTTCATGACCACTCTCTATGTATCCATCTATCTGTCTCTTTTCTCTGTCTCTCAAATAAATAAATAACTTTGCAGTATGAACATACACTATTTCATCCCCTCTCTTGACCTCAATTCCACTGAAAGCCCTCTTCAGTGGAGTTTCTGGTATTCACTCAGGAGTCATGAATGAACAAGTCAGTTTCAGTGGGGGAGGGGCAATGTCTCCAGATACACCCTCTGACCTTGAGTCTCTTATAATCTTTCTGGTCCTTTTTCCCTAATCCTTGGCAGGCATGTTATATGTCTCCTTTGGTGCTGAGCAATCTGCATCCTTAGAATTTCTGCTTTGATGAGTTTTGAGTGTCCTCAGTGTCTACCACCATCTCCATAGAGGAGATTGTCAAACTAGCAGTGAGAGCAGGACTTGTGTTTAAATCACCTCTTCCCCTGTAGTTGTAGTGTCTCCTGGGCACTGGTAGATATAATAGAGATGTCTTATCTCATGCTAGACAATTGACTTTCTTTTAGTTGTTTTGTTTTGTTTTTTACTATATTTTCTTGGATTTGATGCATCTCAGTTCTTTCTGGTATTTACTGTCATGTTTACAAAAAAAAAAAAAAAGCCTCCAACGAAGAATGAGAGAAGCATGATTCACAGGAGGCAAGCACAGTTATTTGGGAGACATTTTCGTGCGTATACCCACTCTTCTAAGCCAAAGAGCAATGGGAGCTTCTCTCTGCGGGCAGTGAGTTTCCTATTCATAGCATTCTGACTGGTATCCAGTTCTGGGTATGAGTTCTCTCCCATGGAGTGGGCCACATATCCTATTCAAGAACACTTGGTTACCTACATAGACTATGTGCCACTATTGCACTGGTGTGTATCTCCAAGCTGGTTGATTTCATAGCTTGCTGGATCTCCTGCTTGTTCCTGTTTTTGGTAATCATTATATTATACCCCATTAGCTCTCAAAGCACTTTCCAGCACTATGAAGGCTAGCTGGCAGGGCGCTTGCTTCCAGTTCCAGCATGATCTCTCAATGTCCTGTGACCACAGCCTGTCATTTCTTCAACTATAGGGTCTTAATAACTGGTGGGTAACCTAGCACTTTGGCAATAGACCTGCAATATTTTGGGAACTTCATGGGCCTCCCTAACCATCAGCTCTTTTCTCCACCGCCACACAAGGCATTTTTGCCTGGACAATATCCACCTCCCTCTTGCTTATTGAGTTACATCTTTTAATTAGCTAATTGGGAGGAAGGTTTCTATGACACTGATTCATGCTATCATTAGTTTTGTGTAATTCCTCCCCACTCTCTTTACCCTCACTCCTCCCACATCCCTTCCGCACCCCCTGTATACTGTCCCTCTGCTTGCCTATCAAGTATCTTCTCTCATTCCACCTTGATTTCATTCTACCCTAGCCTCATTCTTCTTCCTTAGCAGTATTACTTATGATTACTATAACTTGAAAATTAAGCTATTCCATATAAGGCACTGTATAAGAGAGAGAACAGGTGGTGCTTGTCTTACTGAGCCTGTGAGACCTCAGTATGATTGTTTTACAAGTGCATCCATTTTCCTGAATATTTCATTGTTTCATTTTTCCTTAACCCTGAATAGAATTCCATTGTGTATATGAACCACATATGCATTTTGTATTCATCAATTGGTGGGCATCTGCCCTGTTTCCAATTCCTAGCTATTGTGAATAGAGCAGCAACAAACATGGTAAAGAAAGTATCTCTGTAGTAAAGAATATATAAATAATAAATAAATAAACATATTTAGGGTATATGCCCAAGAATGGTATAACTGAATCAAGTGGTAGGTCTATTTTCAGATAAAAAAGAGACCTTTATTGAAAAGAAATTTTTATTACAGTGCAAATCACATGCAAATCATCCAACTATGTGAGAGTGATTGTCAACTATCAAAACTCATACCAAAATGCTAGTACTAAATGATTCTATGGCAAAGTAAAAGATAAAACAAACAAGACAATACATGTGATGTGTCTTACATTACATACTTAGTTATCACTGAATTCACTTCTCCAATTATTCCCTAATGCTATTGAGTGTTTAACCAGAAATTTCCTTTACTTTGAGAAAATCTTTTTACTATTCTGCTAATTGGGCTATACACAATATAGTCTAGGAATTCCAGTGGACATATTCTAAGCAAAGATCTTTGTGACAAAATTCTATTCCATGTTCTTCCACTGCCAAGGCCAGTAAGAAATCTTATGGGAATCAAGATAATTTCCACACTTTACACATGTGTGGATAATGTCACAGTTCCTTTTCTCCAGGAGGTTTCTGAGCAATGTGTTTTATTGCATTTGCAGCTTAAGGCATGTTAGAACTCAGCCCATGTTCCCTGCACAGCTTGGCTTCCTCCACATTGAGGTGAGGGACTTTACCAACTCACATAGATGATGATGCCCAGGAGTGTCCTCTGCTTTTGTTTTGAGCTTTGAAGCTTTTTTTTTTTTTTTCCAAATTCACATGCCTGTCTTCCTGTTAATTAACCACCAAGAGCTGTGATTTTGATGCCATCTCCTATTGGATCTGGGAGAAACCATTCTCAGGAAAATACTAAAGAGCATGCTTTAGAATTGCTTTATCAAAAATTCAGTCAGAAACATAACACAATTTAGCATATTCGTTCATTTTTGCTACTGAAAAAAAAAAAGCAAATGTTACTGCTAGTTATGCAAACAATTTCCCATGAATTGAGAGCAGATCTTAGACCCTCTCAAGCCCAGACTGTGAGTAAGGAGACAGAATCATGCCTTTGACTTTAGAATGGATCCCATGACTCCCCAGAAGAGTAAAAACCTTATACAGTACCAAAGACTCCAGAGAAGCACCCTACCTCAACCACATCATTGGCCCACATATACTAAAAATATACTCTCTCTACCTTTTGGGTGATGGTGGAAATCCCACTGTTAACAGCTCCTCCCCTTAGTGCTAAGTAGATGGCACTGGCCATGTAAGTCAGCTACACAAGCACATGTTCTAGTTATTTATCTTTCCCCAAGGTTTTGTGGGTGCCAGTGATAGAAGTTGTGGGGGTGTACATGAACCTGTTACCTGTGAGGAAAGCAGAAACAGGAAGGGCATTACTAAAGACGTTGGAGTCAAACTGATCTCTTCACAATTTGACTTAAATCTTCAGCAGGGGAAGCTTTATGCAAATTAAATTGAAAATGGGACTGAAACTTTGAATATATCTAAACCCGGGGCTCTTGGATCGAAGCTGTATCAAGTGGGGTCTGCATCTCTGCTCCTATAATCATCCTTTCAGCCTTAGACAGCTCACGGGCAAGCGAGGACTCCAAAAGAGATGCCCTGAAACCTATAACTAAGATTGCAATTTCTGAGTAGGTGATGGGAGGACGAGTGCAGAGAAGAAAGGTTGTTGTTTATCAACCAGATCTTGACTTTCAGATACCACGGAACTGGCTTAAGCCAAGAGGGTCGGGGTGTCGCAGGGATCTGCTGCAGGGACACTGCAAGCAAGCTGCGCACTCAACATGTCCTCCTCTGCGTGCCCCTTTGCTGTTTCTCTCCTGCTGTGGGTGGCTTGGTGCTAAGTCCACAGGAAGGAAATCACTGTAGCAACTCCAGATTTACATGTCTTTCATTCACGAAAACAGCCAAATCAATCACAAAGGCAAGTTTTGTAAGAAGTCCATTCCTTGCTTCACCCCATGAGCATGATCCAGTAGACAGCTATGCAGTAGGTAGGGCAAGTTTCAAAAATGGAAACCTGGTGCTGGGAAAAATAAAAGTAGTTGTTTGGAAGTCTGAGCCCCTTGTACAGAAGTGATGCTCTCAAACCAGCTTGTGCCAATTCACAAGTACAAATTCTGCCCAATTCTGGGCTCAATGATGTCATTCTGATAGTTTAAAATCAACCGCGGTTGAAGTATTTGATACCTTGAAGACAAGTCAATGCTATACATCAGGGCTGCTTTCTCTTTTTAAGACAATCAATTTAGCAGCACACTGCTGGTGCCACATAAGTCCACCTGATTTGTGATTGGAAACGGCCACAACATTTCCCCACACACTGTGAAGTACTACAGATAATCTTGTTATTTTTTCCTCGTAAGTATAAATATTGTCCCATTGTCCCTTAGAGGGAGCCCAGTAGACATGTTTGCCCAGACATGCTAATATATATATATATATATATATATATATATATATATATATATATCATATAAATATAGATATATAGATATATATATGACATATATATATATATATACACACACACACACACACACACACACACACACACACACACACAAACATATATTATTTCAGAGAGAGAGAGAAAGAGAATTGCAGGGCCTCAGTCACTGAAATCGAACCACAGACGCTTGGCCACCTAGTGGGCATGAGCAATCTTGCACTTGCCTCACCTTTGTGTGTCTGGCTTACTTGGGAACAGAAGAGTTGAACACGGATCTTTAAGCTTTGAAGGCAAATGCCTTAACTGCTAAGCCATCTCTCCAGTCCATGATTATATTTTTAAGAAAGAAAATAAATTAAGACATGGGTATTTTGATAGGTCAAGTGGACCTCATTTCTGATTCCTCACCAAAGTGTTTGTCTTCTATTACAAAACTAGACATAGGTGAGAATGATCTTTAAAATTATCTGCATTTATGGCAAAAGATATAAAGCAGTATCAAGCAGAAAAATCTAGTGCCTGAGAATGGAGAACTATAAATCAACTGCTGATATACAGAGCAATTCAACAAATGTTTAAGAAGGGATTAAAAAAAGGAAAAATGAGAAACAGGGGAGAGGACAAGAAACCAAGGAGAGAGGGATAACAGAGAATATAAAGAAAAATAACAAGGCACCAACAAAAGAAGCAACCCTTCACTGAAAAATAAAAAAGAAAAGCTGCACTAAAACCCATTCACTCATTCAACAAATTCTATCAAGTGCTCAGCACATAGGTAGACACAGCCCCTGCCTCAAGTACTGTGCGGTTTAGTGGAAGAAAACTTAAGTCCATTGACATTCAGTCAGTAGCAGTAGTAAGATGTCTGCTGAGGGCTGAGGGAGACTCTAGAAAGCTTCTACCTCAAGCATAGGAGTCCCAAAAGGTCACATCTCAAAACACAAGATCTAAGGGATATGTACTAGCCATAATAGTAATGTACTGGTACAAATATGCCAGAAAAACTTGAACAGTGGGAAGCCCCCAAGATGAGATAAGAAAAGAATGAGGAGGGGTGACTAGAAAGGCTGCACCCCCCCACCCCCACCCCTGGCTGTTTATTGCTGTTGCCTCCTCCCCTTTGTGGTTTCTTGCAGGTTTAACTTTAACTATCACATGCACCCCATTGTTATTTTTGTTTGCCAAATTGTTACATTTTTGTAAATCTTTTGTAACCCAATCACTCAACTGTCACACATGCACTATTGTAACCCAAGTTTGATTATATTATTAAATCTCTAACAAACCTGAGTTGGGGCTAACACCATTATGGAGAGATCAGGGTGTCAGCCCTCTACTGAAAATAAACTTCCTCTCCTCCACTTGACTCAGCTGCTGGTCTCTTGACCCCCAGAAATTACCACAATAGAATACTTTCAGAACATAAGCAAAACTGGATTCCAGGCCCAACCATTGCAAAACCAAAAATTAAAATTAAAAATTAACATCTATGAGGAACAAGCCAAAGCGTGATGATTATGTGATGATTAATCTTCATTGTCAATTTGTATATATTTAGAATCACCTAGGAACCATACTCCTTTTATGTCTATGAGGGTATTTCTATCCAGGTTTAACTAACAGGCCTATCCTAAATGTAAGCAGAATCATCTTATAGCCTGGGATGACTCAACTGCAAACAGAGTTCAAGCCCAGCCTAGCCCTTTCCATTGCAACCAGGTGTGTTGGCTTGTTATTCAGCCCTGGGCCGATAATAAAATACCCCTTTGGAGCCCACAAGGAGTTTCTGTCTTCTTTTCCACCTCCTGAGCTGTTATTCACCACCAAGCACCTGAGTTTCTTTTTGCCACCAGTAAGTTTTTGTCCTTCCTACCCTAGAAGGTTAGCTGCTGCCAGGGTAAAAAAGGAGATTTTCATTTTCTCTTAGGCCCATAGACATGGACACTTCCATTCCCCTCCTTTGGTCCTTGGACTCTCCCTCATTCCTCCTGACTTCTAAATTTTTTTTTAAGTAATAATTTAATAATTATCCTTTTAGTCTGATTTATACAATTCTTTGGTTAAAAGCAGACAAAAGCTCAGATATAGGTGTTGTGTTTGAACCCCCAAAACATAACCCTGTCACATTACTTCCAACATGTATCAATCAGCACAAAGTAAAGTTCCCCCACCAAACAAACTAGACTATTAATTTGAGTTTTACATCATTCGAGTAATGGAGTAATATGCTTTGATAGAATATAACATAAACTGCTTTTACCTCAGTTCTTGGTAGAGTGCTTGCTCCCTTACGAGACTTTCTGAGATAAGCCTCCATTATCTGTGTTTCTTTAAGCATTCTTACCTTCCAAGCTCTCATCAGAATGGCCCATTAAGCTCTTCTGACAGAATTCAAGGGCTTGTCTAGCTCAAAGCTCCAACACTTTTATTTCCCTCCTAAAATCCACTTCCAAAGGCCTACAAACAATAATAGGTTTATCACAGCAATGATTTCACTCTCAGTCCCAATTTCCTATATTAGTTGTTTTCTTCATTTCTTTTCCACCTGCTATGGCAGAAGTGAGTTCCATCCTCTATATGCTCATGGTGATGCCTACTACCAAGAAGCTACTCCTTGAGACTATAAGCCAAAATGAATCCTTTCCTTCTATTGGCTCATTTGTTTGGGTGTTTTATCCCAACAATGATCAGGTAACTACAACAGAGACAAAGAGTTTATTTCTGCTTATCATTCCAGGGACACCATCAATCATGGTGGGAAAGGTATGGCAGCAGGATCTTGAAGCAGGTGATAATATTGTGTCCACAGTGAAGAAGCATAGAATGGCAAATACTAGTGCTAAATCAGCTCTCTCCTCTTCATATACTCCATGATGCCAGCCTATGAAATAGTGCCATTCACAGTTACAGTGAGTCTCTCCCATCTTAATTAACATAATCAAAATAACCCTTCACAGGCATGCCCAGAAGCTAACCTAATCTAGATAATCCCTCACTGGTGATTCTATGCTCTGTCAAGTTAAAAATCAATATAAACCGGGTATGGTGGTGCATGCCTTTAATCCCAGCACTCGGGAGGCAGAGGTAGGAGGATCATCGTCAGTTCGAGGCCACCCTGAGACTACATAGTGAGTTCCAGGTCAGCCTGGGCCAGAGTGAGACCTTACCTCGAAAAACAAAACAAACAAAAAATATATATATATATAAATTCATCTAGGATTCAAGGTAGTCTCAACTGTGAATTCTGTAAAGTCAAAACACAACTTGCATACTTAAAATTAAAATACATAATGGCACTGAGTAAATATTCCCACACCAAAGGGGCATACATAGCAAGGAAAGATTGGACCAAGGCAAGACCAAAAAACCAGCACGACTGGGCGTGGTGGTGCATGCCTTTAATCCCAGCACTTGGGAGGCAGAGGTAGGTGTATCACTGAGAGTTCGAGGCCACCCTGAGACTCCATAGTTAATTCCAGGTCAGCATAGACCAGAGTGAGACCCTACCTGGGGGGGGGGGGGGGAAACAGCAGCAAAAAAAACATCAAGTCCTGCAGCTGTATGTCTTGTATCTGAGACTCATGATGAAATCTTTTGGACTCCAAAATCCTTGAGTCACTATGTTCCTCCAGCTGTGCTACTTGTATTCTACCTCCTGCGAAGGATCCACCCTGAGTTTGTAGCTCTTCTTGGTAGCCACTTATTGTAAGTTAGCTCCTCATTTCTGGGACAAACATCAAACCTGACACAGTTTGTGGGAGGATGGGAACTATTGCAAGCTGGTAGATCCAGGGGAACTTCCATTATGGCAGAAGAGGATAGCTCCCATTCACAGATCCAAACACCACAAACAAATATCCAGAGCTCAAACTGCTCACTCCATGCACATTTGGGTTGGATTCTGCCCTAAAACATACTTTAGGACTGGACCTTAGGATATGTTCTCAGTGACATCTCCTCCAGCCAAGTCACAACAGACATGAATGAAATTGGAAGAATCATCAGGGCATACTTCCAAAACCTCTACTCCACAAAATTGAGTAATCTGGAAGAAATGAATGAATTCTTAGACACATACCACATACCAAAACTAAACCCAGAGCAGATTAATCTCCTAAACAAAACTATCACACCCATGGAGATTAAAAAGGTAATCAAAAACCTCCCCAAAAGAAAAGTCCAGGACAATATGGCTTCTTAGCCAGATTTTATCAAACCTTCATTGAAGAACTAAAACCACTTTTTCTCAAGCTGTTTAATATAATCAGATACTGGGAAAACCTTCTCAACTCCTTTTATGAAGCTCGCATCACCCTAGTACCAAAACCAGACAAAGATGCAACAAGAAAAGAAAACTATAGTCCTATATCTCCCATGAATTTAGATGTAAAGATCCTGAACCAAATCCTCACCTACTGCGTTCAACAACACATCAAAAGCACTATCCACCTTGATCAAATAGGCTTCATCCCAGGGTTGCAGGGATGGTTCAACACACACAAATTAGTCAACATAATATAACACATAAATAAACTTAACCATAAGAATGACATGATTATGTGAATTAATGCAGAGAAGGCCTTTGGCAAAATACAAGAGCAAAATGCTGGAAAGAACAGGCATGGAGGATTTATATCTCAACACAATAGAAGCTATATATAAAACTCCTAAAGCCCAAATAATGCTTAATGAAGAAAGATGCAAGGAGTTACCACTGAGATCAGGAATGCCCACTCTCACCACAGATCTCCAACATAGTGCTAGTAGTACAAGCCCAAACAATAAAGGAGGAAAAATAAATAGGAGGTATTGACATTGGAAAGGAAGAAGTTATGTTAGCCCTATTTGCAGATGACATGATCCTATACATAAGTGACCGAAAAGTATCTGTCTCAAAACTTCTAAAGGTGATTTATTCCTTCAGTAAAGTGGTGGGATATAAAAATCAATGCACAAAAGTCAGTAGCTTTTCTGTAGGCAAAAGACAAATATACAGAGAAAGAAGTCAGTGAGGCTGTCCCATTTTCAATAGAAACAACAAAAAATTAAATACTTTGGAACACTAACCAAAGATGTGCAAGACCTATATAATAAAAACATTAAAAAAAAAAAAAAACCTCAAGAAATAAATTGAGGAGAACTTGAGAAGATGGAAAGACTTCCCATGCTCCTGGATAGGTAGAATTAATATTGTAAAAATGGCAATTCTACCAAAATCAATGTATCGATTTAATGCAATATCAATAAAAATCCCAACATAATTCTTCATGGAGACTGAAAAAAAAAATGATCTCAAAATTCATATGGAATGAGGGCTGGAGAGATGGCTTAGCAGTTAAGGCGCTTGCCTGCAAAGCCTAAGAACCCAGGTTCAATTCTCCAGGTCCCATGTAAGCCAGATGCACCTGGTGGCACATGCATCTGGAGGCCGTTTGCAGAGGCTACAGGCCCTGGCATGCCCATTCTCACTCTCTCCTCTCTGTCTCTAATAAATAAATAAAAAATAAATAAATCTTTAAAAAAAAATTCATATGGAATGACATCTGACCTTGGATACCCAAACATATCCTCAGAAAAAAAAAAAAAAAACCTCTGTATCATCACTCCTGATTTAAAACTGCATTACAAAGCATGGCACTGGCATAAGAACAGAAATATAAACCAATAGAACAGAATTGAAGACTCAAATCTTAGGTCAAGTAACTACAGATACATGATCTTTGACAAAGGTGCCAATAATGTAGACTGGTGAAAACAAAGTATCTCCAACAAATGATTTTGGACAAATTGGTTGACCATACATAGAAAAATGAAACTAGAGCCACTCATCTCTCCATGCACAAAAGTCAAGTCTGGCCAGGTGTGGTGGTGCACGCTTTTAATCCCAGCACTCGGGAGGCAGAGGTAGGAGGATCGCCATGAGTTCAAGGCCACCCTGAGACAACAGAGTTAATTCCAGGTCAGCCTGGACCAGAGTGAGACCCTACCTCTAAAAACCAAAAAAAAATCACGTCCAAATGGATTATGGACCTCAACATAAGACCTGAAACTCTTCTCCTACTGGAAGACAAAACAGGAGACACTATCCACAATATAGGAGTGGGGAAAGATTTCCTGAACAAAACCCAAGATACCAGGAAATTAAACAATCATTCAACCAATGGGATCTCATGAAGCTAAAAAGCCTTTTCACAGACAAACACACCATAAGCAGAGTCAATAGATCTACTGAGTTAGAGAAAATCTTCACTGGCTATACCACTGACAAAAGTCAAATATCTAGAATCTGCAAAGAACTAAAAAATCTAAATAATAGAAAAATCAAACAACCCACTCCAAAAGTGGGGCAGAGAACTAAATAGGGGTCTATCAGAAGAAGGATTACAAATGGCTAACACACACTTAAGAAAATGTTCAATATCTCTAACCATTAGGGAAATGCAAAATACAACAACCATGAGATTCAACCTTATAACGATAAGGATGCATTCATTAAAAAAAATCTAACAACAACAAATGTTGGTGAGGATATGGGGAAAGACAACCCTCATCCACTGTTGCACAACCACTATGAAAATCAGTTTGGAAATTACTGAAAAGGGTGAACATAGAACTACCAACATACCCAGTTATTCCCTTGCTGGGAATTTATCCTAAATGCTCCATGCATCAATACAGAGATATTTGCTCAACCAGGCTTATACCTGCTCAATTTATTATAGCTAAGAATTGGAAGCAACCCAGATGCCCATCAATTGATGAATGGATAAAGAAGTTATGCTGCATTTACACAATGGAATTCTACTCAACAGTAAGAAAATGTGATACAACTAAATTTGTAGAAATATTGTCAGAGTTGGAACAAATCATATTAGGTGAACTCACACAGCCACAGAAAGACAAACACCGCATGGTGTCACTATCTGCGGTTCCTAACCTGGACCTGCTCAAGTTGCTATCATAACTCATAGGCAACTCAAGGCCCAGACAATAGGGAAAGGCTTGGGGGGAGGGGAGGAGAAGGGAAAGGGGGAAAACAAACACAAAATTAAATCAAAATGAACTGGTACCATAGAAATCTTTATCCTTGGAAATAGCCTAAAAGATACAACCCTCAAAAGGAGTAAGGTGGGAGCACCTGAAAAGTAGGGCTTTGGTGAGGGGGTGATGATGCCTAAGCTTAAAAGAAAAATTTTGTTTTCTATCTCTGACATGTAACTCCCAGTACCAGAGATTGTTTGCTATCCACATTGAGTTGTTGATCAGAAAGACCTATGAGGTCCCCAAATCAAGACAGCTTTCTGTCAAAACACTTAATTACCTGCCTGAGACAAAAGCTAAGACCCTATTGCTGAAGACACTGTATGCTGTTGTCACAGCACACATAGAGACTTGGCTGGAAAGACAGTTAGCCTGTCTAGTGCTGGAAAGTGCTACATGAGCTACTGGGGGAAATGGCCAACAACAGTCTGAGCAGCCAGAGGTCTAAGCTACTCAGAAGCAAACACCCTGGCATCATGTAAATGCCAGGTAAATAGTGGCACACAGCCTCAGTGGGTAACCAATGGCTTTTTGATCAGCTAAGAGACCCACTCAGTGTGAAGGAAACCATATCTGGAATTGGGAACCAGAGCAGAATTCTATGGAGACCAGATTATGTTCTCCTGTGTCAAGCTCTCACTAGTCTTTGGCTAAAAGAGTGGTTACCATACATCAAATTCTTCCTAAATTAATAATGCTTATCCCACTTAAACTATGCTGACTTCACTCTCCAGTCTGTTCTTTTTCAGAAGGTGGCAAGACCAGAGAAGATAATCTATTCCTCACACTTTAGCTAAGCCTCAGCTGGATCCACAGAGGGATGGGGAAAGGGCAAGAGTGCTTCTTCCATTCTGTTCCTGACAATCAGTGCCAGGGTGCAGGAGACAGATGCTGAGAATATTCAACACTTACAAAGTAGAGATCCAGATGCTCCTAAGAGCTCATCACAGAAACAGACTTAAAACTCACCTACCATGGCTCAGGAAATTTTGCAGAAGAGGGGGTACAAAGATTATAAGAGCCAGAGGTTGAGCCATCATGCCTAGAGGAATTCACTCCCCCACAAAATAACTGACTACTGCTCCCACAAAGCATAAACCACAACCCGTTGGGGAATACCTGCACCCCACTGAGGAGGGCCCCCAGTGGAATGGGGGAAGGCACGAGGGAAAAGTGGCTACCAACACATCATGTATCCACATGAAGCATCTTGTTAATAATAACAATAATCATAATCATAAACATAAAAAAGAAATCCTATTTCTCATAAGGACTTCTTGGTTTCCATGGTTGAGAAGAAGGAACTGCAATGAGAACATTCTAATTTTCTATAATCAGAAGCCGCTTTCATTACCCTGACAAATGATAGTGCTTTGCTGTGGGTGGTAAAAGCTGTTTATATATCCTTACCTTAATTAAGTAATCTCTGACTAAAAATGATTATCCCACAGGTATACTCAACAGATTGC
This sequence comes from Jaculus jaculus, assembly GCF_020740685.1. Lineage (NCBI taxonomy): Eukaryota > Metazoa > Chordata > Mammalia > Rodentia > Dipodidae > Jaculus > Jaculus jaculus. Next base: position 50,598,129 of record NC_059104.1, read on the forward strand.
TGTCAAAGAACTCCAAGAACTCTATCTATTTTCAGTGTTGTAAGGGGCATGTAAATTGAGATCTACTATAAGGCTTTTTCCCTTAACCCAGTTTGAGTTGCTTTTATCTATCCTTTGCAACATTCATATCTCCATAGTCATCCAGTCTTTACATCATTAATTTATTCACCTAGTTTTAATGGTCATGTTCTTTGTGTTACAAACATCCCTGAGTGCTTGGAGAAACTGTAGCCAGAACTAGGATTCCAAAACAATTCTTGAGATTTATTGACAATACATCCGTCACTATGCAGGACAGTTTGACAGAGTACCATTATTTAGGGTACCGCTGTACAAGGCATTTTTACATGGTATGCAGGGAACCACTGTGCAGGGTATGTGACAGATGTTGAACCTCCCAGGGGTCACACTTCTCTCTCCCACCTGAAGTCTACAACAGACCCAAAGCAGCTCCAGCTTCGTTATTCTGCCAGTGTTGACACCATTTGCATAAGTACCTGTCATTATCTGCTGCCCAGTGCCTCCTTTCCAACCTTGAACATTTCTTCTGGATTCATTATAATTAAAGAGCTAATGTAGCAATTCAAGTTCACATTGTCAATGACCATGTAATCATCTTCCCTAGTGGCCAGAATTCCTTTCTCTTTATGAGGTTACAATTAAATTCCTTCAGTCATAAGGTCAAAAGAACCTGGAACAGTTAGCCTTCCCAGTGACTAATTTCACACCTGCGACTCTGACACATATAAAATAAGAGCTCTTAAATGGAAGGTGTCAAATTAAGAAATAATATACATTTGACTACACTTCGACTGAAGTCAATTAGACGTAAAAATTAAAGACTGTGGATTCTTTTCCTGTTACTGGAAGTGACGCTTGACACTCTACTTATCAATTTAAGACACATCTGTGTCCCTTAGAAATGCTAAAGTAATTTGTAGGTTAGAAGAGAATTTAAATGGCTCAAAGCCTGAGAGAGTACTCTCAGTGAGATTAAGATAACTTGCTTGAGTCTGTTCCTTATTATAACGTCTATCACTTTATTTTCTCCCTTCTCAAGACTTAGGTTCTTCTAAAATGGATTTGGTTATTTTTCTGCTTTTCATATTTTATAAGGGAGGCCAATTATAAGATCACTGTACACAGCTGAATGTCATGAGCAACTTTAGCCTTTGCCTTCTAAGCTGCCTCTGACCAAGAAAGCTTTCCTGTTTGGTCATCCTGACATCAACTGGGCACCTCCTCCTCCACTGAAGCTGTAAATGAGACTTTCTCTATGCACCCTGCCCACCACAGCCAATTCCCCATGCCTTGTTCCTCTAAGGCAAGAGCTGCTTGCAGCAGTGAGGGTATTTGCTAGATGCTTCACCAATCTAACTTTCATTCAAAGACACTGTCATGTTCCTGTAAATGTCTCACAATGAGATCCCCTAAAAATTGATAGCCAAAAATGAATTCAGCCCTGGGCTGAACTTGTAGCTCAGAAAGCCTGACTATCTAACAATAAGCTTGCGGTTTGATCCTCTCATGAGATGTGATGCGGGGGTTGGGGGGCTGGAGGCACCATCACATTGAGCAGGATACGACCCCAGAATTCCAGTCAGAAACTGATAGCAAAGGATGGTGCTAGTTTCAGAACAGAGACAAGCTTACAACTGATGGAAGTAGCTCCAAAGTGGGCAACTCACAGATACTTTCATGATGAATAATTTCATTTCAAAATACATTGAAGAAACTGGCCTTTGAAGGTAGAAAATTTGACCATTGTTATACATGTACTAAGACCTGGCAAAACACGATAAAAGGAGATTAAGTCAAGAGCTGGCATCCTCTTCTCTCTGTTTCATGATCCACCCAGACGTGAGCAAGAAGGCGTGTGCGCCTGGCCCCGGCCACGCGTCACTCACCACCATCACTTCCCTGCCGCAATGGACAGAAACGGAAAACCGTGAGCCAGCTAAGTTCTTTCTCCCTTAATTGGCTTTTTTCACGTATCTAGTCACAGAAACAAGAAAAGTAACACAGAAAATTGGTAGTTGAGTTTTTGATCATGGTTTCATAAGCCTTTGGAATTGGCCTGTGGAAGGGATAAGAGAGTTTGAAGAGAAGGATTAGAGAAAGCATAGAGTGGTGTAAGCAGAGTTTAATGGGCCACTCGGGTGGGAGGTCAGAAGACTAGAATGCTGGCAGAAATGCAGACAGGAATAAGGACTCTGTTAGGAAGTAGACTGGTTGCCCTACTGGCAGGAAAACTAATTGCATTCTTCCCAAGTCCTGGAAATTTACATGACACTGAACTCAAAATGAAGTTGAAGTTCTCTGTCAGAGAACTTTCAGGACAGCATGATATTCGGACAGTGGTATAGTTGCTGACTGCAATTAACATAGACTTCGAGTGAAAGAGTCTAAATCAGAACAGAAAGATCTGAAAAATGTGCAGATTGGAGAGAAAGGGAAGTTGAACACAATTACACTGGAAAACAAGGTTAGTGAGAAGATGGTTGCTAATTGTTAAGATTCAAGTCACTAAAGAGAAACCATGAGCTTTGTACTAGGACAATAGGAAAGGTGCCTTGAGAGCATGACCCCACTCAGGGTTCAAAGTGCATAAGAGGGCAAACTAATTAGAAAAGCTTTCCTTAGCAAAGTGAATACTTGAACAGAGAAACCCGGAGGCGACAGAGAACTCAACACTAAATCAGACCGCTAACAGGCTCACCAAGGATCAGGGAACATTGCAGAAGGCACAGTAAGGCTGCAAGAGCCCCAGGGAGGTATTTTCCCAGGTCAGCCACACAGAGACCACTGTAGCTGTTGTCTACAGGAGCATATTACCTACTGGACTTGCAGCAGAGCTTGGCGTTGTCCACGTGGTGCAGGTTTTGCAAACATACAAGATACAAGGAAGAGGATGGTGAAGGCTTGCACCAAGATTCCAGAAAGTAATTAAAGCCAGGCAACATGTAGCAGGGTCAGATTCCCTGCATGCAACTGCTGCGTAGGAGGTACGTGAAGCTGTGAAGGTGAGGCCTAAGTTTCCATGGAAACCCAGTATATTGGAGAAGCCAGAAACATAGGTCATCTGTAATATCAGCTGGAGGGAGAGGGCACAATTGTCATTGACAACAGAGCTGGAAGGGCCAGGCCACCCAAGCCCTTTGCATCTCAGATGTCACCACCAAAAAGCCCCAGATGACAGACATGGAGCTGCAAAGTTTAGTGTTTGCCCTTCTTGGCTTTTGTCTTATTTTGGTCTGATGTGTCCTTGCTAGGGCCTCATTCTTCCCCTCTAGAATATAATGGTTACTCTTTGTCATTGTATTCTGGAAGTATGCAACTTTTTATTTGTTTGCTTGGCAGGTGCTCATATTTAGCAGTGTCTTGAATCTCAAGAGTCTTTGAACACTGAACCGTTATGAAACTTGAGACCCCTAAAGGTGGACTGAATGCACTTTTCACGATAAGATGGACATCAGTCTTATAGGGACCATGGGTCAAATATTATGGAGTAAAGTGATATACTGGGGTGGCATGTTGGCCTGAGTGGACTTATAATTATATTTTTCAGCTTAGTTGATTAAGAAACATCTAGTGAATTAATCAGGCAGATCTTTGTGTATGTCTGTGAAAGCCTTCCCAGGGAAGACCCCCTCTGACTATGGATGGCACTATCCCATGAGCTTGGGTCCTAGACTGAGTAGAAAGGGTAAAGGAAGAAAATCATTCAAGTACCACTATTTCCCTTGCTCAGCTTCCGGATCTGCCCAATTGTAAACACCATAGCCAAGGCCATCAGGATGCCTTCCTTGCCCTCAAACCATGAGCTAAAATAAACTCTTCCTCTTTCAAGTTTGTTCTTGTCAGGTATTTGGTCACAACAATGAGAAAGGTATTACACTAAGTCATTAAAATACACAATTTTATGAATGTATGTATCTGTAAAAAGTTAATTTAAATTAATTTTTTTCAAAAAGGAAATAAAGTCACAATTTACTTCTTAAAGAATACTATAGAGCTAGAGAGCTAGCTTAGTGGTTAAGGCATTTGCCTACAAGCCAAAGGACCCTGGTTCAATTCCCCAGGACCCACAAAAGCCAGATGCACAAGGAGGTGCATGCATCTTGAGTTGGTTCATTTTCAGCACCTGAAGGCCCTGGTGTGCCCATTCTCTCTCTCTCTCTCTCACTCACTCTCTCTCTCCTTTCTTTCTTTCTCAAATAAATATTTTTTTAAAAAAAAGAATACTATGGCGTAGGAACTAGGGAGATGACTCAGTGGTTAAAGATGCTTGCTTTAAAGCACCTGCCAGTCTGGGTTCAGTTCCCCAGTGACCCATGTAAAGCCAGATGCACAAATTAACACATGTGCCTGGAGTTCTTTTGCAATGTGAAAGGACTGGCACACATCCTCCCTCCTCTCTCAATCTCCCTCCCTCCCTCTCTCTCTCTCATCTCTCACATAAATAAAAATGTTTTAAAATGAGTATCATAAAATGATTTTATACCAAAAACGAAAGAGGTTACTCTATAAAACTCTTGGCCTAATCTGGAGTCATTTTCAGTCCTTGCTGAGCACATGCCTTATGTCTTCCCCTGAAATGTTCCTGGCATTGACCCATAAGTACAAACTAACCCAGCAAAGGAGATGTAACATTCAAAATGGTTGATGATACTTTTGTAAGATGATGAGCTGAGATAACATAAAGATACAAAGCTCAAAAGTGCAGAAGAAAACTTCCAAATGGAACACACATGAATCCAAATAATAAAATAACTTCTAAATCATAAAGGTATGAACTAATATATTTTAGAGACTAACTTCACAGTAGAAAAGACAAAAGAATAAAATGAGAGCTTTATAATTTAAAAGACCAAGGTAGATGAAATGTTAAATGATGAAAGGGTAAATATCAAGGAATTATAAATTTTAGCAACCAGAGAAAAGTGTGGAAAGACCCCACAGACCTAGACAAGGTGGTAGCGTCCCAGGATAAAAGACAGTACTCATGAATGTGAACATCTGGGGAATTTAGTCAGGTGAAAACCAGCAATAAAAAGCTAAAATACTAGCTTATTTTTATAGAAAAATAAATTGATGAGGAAATGATAAGAATTTTCAAGGGATTCTAAGGAAAGCCAAACACCCTCGACCAACCTGTAGCTCATTGAAGAGGAAAGTGAGCAAACCTACAAAACCGGAGATAAACAAAGGAAAAGATTAAATCGATATACTGGAAAGGATGTGAGCATTCATGATCTATCCAGGATCTACATGGAGCTAAAACGACTTAGAGTAGAAAAAGACTCAGCTATCAGAAAGGGTGGAGGGAAAATAATGACTGACTTACAAAATCAGCCAGAGCCTAAAGAGTGCTCACCGCCTTCTAGCCTGCCTCTTCCTTTCCTTTCTCTCACACATTCATTTGAGAAGGAATCTTCTCTGCTTGCACACCATGTGTTAGGCCCACAAAGAAAGATGTACAAAGGGAAGGACCAGCAACACTGAGTATGCTGCAGTTCAGGGGCCAGGAAGTCCGAGTCAGGCAGTAGAGGGAAGTAGAGGCAGAGCTCTTCAGTTAATAGGTATGTGGTCTTAGACAAGGCTAGGCTATGAATTCAATATCAAGCAGTTGTTTATATAACATGAATTATTTAGCATAGTGCCTGGCATTAAATAGGTGTTCAATGAATGTTTGCTTGTTTACCCCTTTAACCCAGACAACATATCAAATATTACAAAATGAATTCATTACAGAGACCTATAAAAATCCAATTTATGAGCTGGGAAGATGGCTCAGTGGGTAAAAGGACACGAGTTTGATCTCCTAAAACCTGTGAAAAGGCAGGACATGGACATACATGCCTATAACCTCAGCTCTGAAGGGACAAAACAGGAGGATTGCTGGGGCGCCATAGCTAGCCAGTCTAGCTGAAAAATGGTGAGCTCCAGGTTCTTGGAGAAACCCTATCTCAAGGAAATACGTCAGAAGGGCAATAGAGAAAGACACCTGATGTTCACCTCTGGCCTCCATAGATATTCACAGGGACATGTATACACACATTCACACACTACACACTACATATATGCATGCAAAAATTCCATTTGTATTTATCATACTTTGGAATAAAGAAGAATAAGATCTGGGGCTGGAGAGATAGCTTAGCTGTTAAGTGCTTGCCTGTGAAGCCTAAGAACCCCGGTTCGAGGCTGGATTCCCATGTGTCTGGAGTTTGCAGTGGCTAGAGGCCCTGGCCCACCCACTCTCCTCTTTCTTTCTCTGCCTCTTTCTCTCTCTGTCTGTCGCTCTCAAATAAGTAAATAAAAATGCACAAAAAAAAAAAAATTTAAAAAAAGGCTCGGGTCTGCCCCCGTCCTCCGGGCCGCGCGCGCTTTGAGCGCCCAGCGGCGGGCTCCCGCGCGGGTGGGGGGCGTGGCTCCCGCGGGGGCCTCCTCGGGGATGTGGACCCCGGCTCTCACGGTCCCTAGCGCGACCACCTCCTTCCCGCCCACGCTAGTCACTGCCCACTCTACTGGGCTGCTCTTCCCCGAGGGCCCGAGGCCTGGCTCTGGCTCCAGCATGCCGTGGCGGAGTCCTCACGCTAGAACTCTGTCCCTGTGAAGACCCCAGCGGGGACTCCAGCCCCGCCACCATGAACGGGACCCTGATCCCACACACGCCCATTGCCGTGGACTTCTGGAGCCTGCGCCGGGCCGGCTCCGCGCGGCTCTTCTTCTTGTCCCACATGCACTCGGACCACACGGTGGGCCTGTCCAGCACGTGGGCGCGGCCCCTCTACTGCTCCCCAATCACCGCCCACCTCCTGCACCGTCACCTACAAGTGATTTTCGATACACGCCATCCATGCTGAAGGAGCCAGCCCTGTCAGTGGGGAAACAGATCCACACTTTATACCTGGACAACACCAATTGCAACCCAGCCCACGTTCTTCCTTCCCGACAGGAAGCTGCACAACAAATTATCCATCTCATCCGAAAGTACCCACAACATCACATAAAGATTGGACTCTACAGCCTGGGAAAGGAATCACTACTGGAGAAACTGGCCCTGGAGTTTCGGACCTGGGTGGTATTGAGTCCTCGGCGTCTGGAGTTGGTACAGCTCCTGGGCCTGGCAGATGTATTCACGGTGGATGAAAGGGCCGGCCGCATCCATGCTGTGGACCATATGGAGATCTGCCATTCTGCCATGCTTCATTGGAACCAGACCCACCCTACCATTGCTATCCTTCCCACGAGCCGGAAGATCCGCAGCCCCCACCCTGACGTCCACATCATCCCTTACTCTGATCATTCCTCCTACCCTGAGCTGCGTGCCTTTGTTGCAGGGCTGAGGCCTTGCCAGGTGGTGCCCATTATCAGTCGACAGCCCTGTGGAAACTACTTCCAGGACAGCCTGAGTCCTAGGCTGCCTGTCCCCCTCATTCCAGACTCTGTGCAGCAATATATGAGCGCTTCTAGGAAGGCGAGCGTGTTCTGGCTGTTAGAAAGGAGGCCAAGGAAGCCAAGGATCCCAGGGGTTGTGTTTGAATCTCCGGAGAAAAGTGCTGATAGAGACACAAAGAAGCACAAGAAAGAAAACCTTTTCCCCTGGCCTGGAGACCTTGAGAAGCTCTCCCTCTGTCCTTGTCCTTTGCAGGCCAAGAAGCAGTTACTCCCAGACTTTGGCTGCAAAGAATGGGATGAGCCAGTCTCTTTCTGTGAGTCTCAGGAGGTAGTGACTGCGTTGACTTCCCCCTTAGGCTTTTCGGTACAGTTAAAGTCTACAGATGAGGAGTGTATCTCTCCAGAAACCACAGAAGAAATTGGCTTAAAGTCCACTTTGATATCTAGAGATGATGGCTCCCCAGATTTGGGGAACCAAGATGCGCAGGTCAACCAGGATGTCCCCCTATCTCATAGTAGCAAGGCCATTCCTGTTCTAGCTACTGAGTCCGGGGATCTGGCACTCAAATACCTTCTGACTCCAGTGAACTTTTTCCAGGCAGGGTTCTCTTCCCGGAGCTTTGATCTACAAGTAGAACAATTCCATAAACTCTTACTGAAGCACAAACCAGAAAGTGCAACCTGACAGTCATGTTGGATCCAGCATTACATTTTGAAGGCAGTGGCTAGTGGCCAGCGGCAAGAGTTTTACACTTTATATATGTTTACAGAAGTCTCAGAATCACCTTGACCAGAGCTTGTTCATTGGAGTCTTAGTGCCTGTCAAAAATCTTTAGTTCTATAGTTAACTCTGTTTAAGAAACACACTTCGCCAGGCATGGTGGTGCATACCTTTAATCCCAGCACTCGGGAGGCAGAGGTAGGAGGATCGCTGTGAGTTCGAGGCTACCCTGAGACTACATAGTGAATTCCAGTTCAGCTTGGGCTAGAGTGAGACCCTACCTCAAAAAAAACGAAAAAAAGAAACACACTCCATCACTGCATTATAAACTCCTCGGAGTGCACGTTAAAAGGTTCAGGTTCGCGCTTGCTTCTGCAGCACACATACTAAGATCGGAACAATGTGGAGATTAGCATGGCCCCTGTGCAAGGATGACACACGAATTTGTGAAGCATTCCAGATTTTTCATAAGAAAGGCCAAGGTTCTTACCATTGTTACTCTGTGTGTTGTATGCCATGTCCCACATCCCCTTATTTCTCTCCCCCACATCCTCGGGGAGTTGTTTTCATTTTTCAAACTGGTGCTGGAGGACAAAGTGATGTCCCAGTCTTGAATGTCACTGACTTGCTGTGACCCTATCCAAGTGACTGCCCGTTTCCGCCTCTGGGTGGGAACAGGAAATGATGAAGCAGCCTTGGAACAGTGTTGGAAAAATCCCACCTTCTGCTTCACTGAGCAACTGGGGGGCAGTTGGTATCACTGGGAGCCCATTTTGAACAAAGCCATGTGGGGGGTTGGGCACCTCTCACCAAGGCAGTATCTAAACGGATTCTGAACATTAGGGCTTGGAGTGTGACAAGGCTACTGGTTGCTTGAAGGCATTGACTCTTTGGTTAAAATAAAGCTATAAAAGATCAAGTGTGCTGCCAGATACTCCTCTGATTGTTCACATAGCTGGGATATTTTTGCTTCCTCCTCCCCCTTGGTTTGAGTTAGCAAGGCAGAGCACACCGCCTGTTTGTTTTAGTATCCAGGGAAGTGACCAAGAAACCGGCTGGAAGGAGTGGGGGTAAGAAGTTCTGCCCAGGCCTGCTCATAACCTGACAGAATGCCAAAGCAGTAAGCAGGACAGCTGATTCCATGGTCCTAGAAAATGTGCTGTAGAGGGCACAGGCGTGTGGACCTGGGCATGTGGCTCAAACTGCTTCAGTCTGGAGCCCTGAGCCTTAGCAATGAAGGGGAGAAAATTGCTACTTGGTGAGGAAGAAATGAAGAGTTTTTGGAAAGCAAAATAAAGCTTTACTCTTGGACAAAAAAAAAAAAAAAAAATTTAAAAAAAGAAGAATGAGACTCAGGTTCATTATATGTTGGCTATACTGTTTGGAGTTATTATAATATACTAGAAAGCATTTCAAGCTAGTTAACCTGATCTGGTCATGGGACTTTTAAAATTCCTATGTGTATCCTCTAAGTAACATAGAGTAATCATCTCAAAACTAATCAACCAGTCTGAGTGTGTCTTAGGAGAAACTCATTTTTTTTAATATTTTTTGTTCATTTTTTATTTATATATTTGAGAGCGACAGACACAGAGAGAAAGACAGATAGAGGGAGAGAGAGAGAATGGGCGAGCCAGGGCTTCCAGCCTGAGAAACTCATTTGATAAGCACAAACACAACACAGCAGAGGTGCACCTACTCTGAGGTGCCAGAGAGAAGGAGCTGGAAGATGTTTTGTGGCTTGATGAGGTAGGTATGCCATCCCCTGAGCCAGAATAAGCTCATTAAAATGAGGGTACCTATGGTGATCAATTACATGACACTGGTAGTGACCCCAGCCCTGCTGAGGAAAGACACGGGCTGACAGAATTTTCTGCCTTGAGAACAAGTAAAGAGAAGGAAGTAATATTTGTCAGGAAGAAAAATGCAGGGGCAACAGCAGTTCTATACCATGTTTTTTTTTCGTAGTAAATCCACTGTTGTCAGAGTGCTCAAATCTATCCAAACACAGATAAGAATTCTTAAATTCTTTTTTATGTGTTTATATGTGTGATATGCACATGAACATGCATGCTTGTATGTGTATGGTGTGTGTGTGTGTGTGTGTGTGTGTGCAGGTGCACATGCAGGTCAGAGGTCAATGTCAGGTGCCTTCCTCAATCACTCTATTTTATAAGACAGGCTCTGTCATTGAACCAGTTGGACTACCTAGCCACTAAGTGTAAGGGATTCTCCTTTCCTTTATTTTTTAATTTTTTTTGTTTATTTTTGTTTATTTATTTTAGAGCGACAGACAGATACAAAAGCAGAGAGAGAGAGAAAGAATGGGAATGCCAGAGCTTCCAGCCACTGCAAACGAACTCCAGATGTGTGCACCCCTTGTGCATCCAACTAACATGGGTCCTGGGGAATCAAGCCTCAAAGCCGGGGTCCTTAGACTTCACAGGCAAGTGCTTAACCACTAAGCCATCTCTCCAGTCCGGACCCTCCTTTCTTGTCCTCCCCAGAGCTAATATTACTGGTATGTGCCACCACACCCAGCTTTCATGTGTGTACTTGGAAATCCAAACTCAAGTCTTCATGCTTTCACAGCAAGCACGTGACCACCTGAGGCATCTCTTCAGCTCTAGATGGTAATTCTTCATAGGCTGTCAAAGCCTTTGCTCTTACCACTAATGTTGAGGCTATGGCTCTTTGAAAGATAACTGAAGCCATCCAACACAACTTGGAAACGAATGATGAGAAGCCAAAGTGAGCAAAAGCTGGGGGCACAGAGCCCTCTCTGTGTGTGGAAGTGCTGGGGTTATTCAGTAGTCAGGGTGAGCAGCTGCCCAGATCCACGGAGCACGGCCAGCTTCAGCTTCCCAGTGCAAGTCTCTCCAATTGTGACAAGAATTTCTCTGTCTCATTTGAAGGAAGCTCAGTGAAGTCTTAGTCCTATGAAGTCACACAGGACCACTGGCCTCTTATCACTAGGGTGACAAACTTTCCCACTGCCTAGGATGTTCCCAGATTTAGCACTGAAGATCCTACATCCTAAGAACTTTCTCAGTGCCATGCATGGGAGAGCTGTTCAAGGACTTCTCCTTCCTTAAGATCTTGATGATCTACACATTGAGACCTAAGAACAGACTAGATTCTCTTAGCCACTGAAAAGTTACCATTCAGATGTTTGCATTTTTATTAATGCAGCCAAGCCTGGGATGGGGAAAGATTTCCCTCATCAGAAGGCTTCCTGAGCTGATGAGGAGCGCTGGGCCTCTCTAGGCTCTGGTTTCAAATAGGATTATAGAATAAGAGAAGATGGGGGAGGAGTTTGTTCTGATACTCACAGTTAATTAGACCACTATCCCAATTTAATTTTTCAATGAAACAGCTATCTTCGGCAGCTGAAAGATACAAGGAATGGCAAAGCATCTGCTTAGCAGTAAACATAGCTGCGAGACTGACTTTCCTGTTTGAGACAAAAGGCAGCCAGCTAGCCACACAGAGGAATTCATTAACCTTACCCGAGTCGGGTTCTCTCAGCCTGTTTAATCATCTGGGTGAGTGGAGATTTTCAACATGAGAGCAAGATCTACTGGTCCCAATTATACTAGACAAGTAAATGTACTGTTAATTTGTTTCTGAATGCCAAAGACATTGATGTCATGATTGGCGATTCTTTACTGGATCACTTTATTTGCATAAGACATAAAAATAAAATTAGTAGAGAGAACAGGTAAGCAACCCATAGAAACAAATAAATGCTTCCAGAATGTTAAAGCTTCTGGGTTCAATTTGTGTTACTTGTCTAGGATGATGTTTGTCACAGATAAAATTCAATCACAACAGTAGCTTAATTTAGACCTGATAACTAAACCTGGCAGCCCACATAATAAAGAAGTCCAGATAACCTGTGGTTGTGTTGTTGTTGTTCTTAGCTTCCCTTTGTTCTGTTTGCTTTGGCTTACTTGTTTCTTTATCTTATTTGGGGGTGTGAGTTGTTTTGAGATTGATTGTCATTGTCATTATGTAGCCCAGGTTGGCCTTATACTCTCCATCACTGCACCAGCCTCCCAGATTCTGAGGTTCCAAGTATGTGCCCACTACCTAGCTTGGTTTCTTTTGTTTTATGTTTTTTTCTTATTATTTCAATTTGATCTAAATATGGAAGTTGGACGTAGACTTTTTCATTCTAGTTCCTTATGAAATACCATTAGTTGGACAGTGAAATAATAAACTAGTTATTCAGTCAAGTACTTATTCTCATCTGTGACTTTATTTTGTGAGGATTCAAGCATCCTCAGGCACCTATAGTTCAAAAATATTAAGTAAAAACTACAGAAAAATATGAGTTTTCAAATGCATACTGTTCTATGTGACATGAAATCTCATGCCATGAGAGTCTACCCCACCCTGTACTTGAATCATCCATTTGTCCAGAGGATCCACACGCTGAACACTACCCACTAGAGGTAGTACAGTGGTCCTCTAAGTTATCAGATTCACAGTCAAGTATCAGCACGTGTGTACAAGTAACTCTTATTTCACTGCATCATGTTCCCAAAGCTCAAGAGCAGAGACACAAAGGAGGCAGCAGACCTAAGACATAAAAGGACAGATTAACTCCGATACTGTGTGGGGATACTGCAGAGGCTCAGGAGAAACCATAACATCAGCAGGATTTCAACTAGCCAAAGTTTCCAGCATCCAGTGTGGGATCTTGGACCATATTCCCTACAGACAAAGGGCACTACTATGTGCACTTTCGATGACGAAGTGGACAGGAAGTGACAGGACAAGCGAGGTGAACACAATTCTGGAAGACAGAAAGTGAGTCTAGTAAACCAGCCTAGCAAAGAAAAAGAGAGCAGCTGGGGAGATGACTCAGTCATTGTCTTACAAGCATGAGGTTCTGAGTTTGAGTCCCAAGCACCCACATAAAATCTACATGTGGCATCACATGTTTGTAAACCCAGTGCTAGGGGGGTGGGAGTGGCAGGACCCCAGGGTCGTTTTGATGAACTCATATAGCCCAATCAGTGAGTTCTAAGGTTGGCAGCAATTAAGAAAGACACCCAGTGTTGACCACTAGAGTCCACATGTACACACACATGTTCATGTGGATGAACATCTGTATCTATACATACCCCACACACACACACATTCCACATATGCATATGCAAAAGAAGGACTTAAGTAACTTCACAAGGCAATGGAGAGAAAAAGCTGAACTAAAAACTTGCAGCTCAAAGGTATGGGTAAAAAGCCTCTTTAGGGAGCATTTGATCATGAAATTGCTTTCGACCGTCTGTATGGGTAGACAATTCCTCTTTTGCTTATCTTTAAAGGGAGCAAATGTTTACTCCCTTGACAAATCAAATGTCACACATTAGGGGGCTGAAGCCGATGCTCAACTGAAAGTCTACACACAAGACTGCAGAGAAGACCAAAGCCCCTCTTTCCTCTAGCCCCTAAAGCACCCTCAGCCAAATTCATATAGCTAGTAAGTCTTTGCAGGAAACTTAAACGGAAGGAGAGACCTGATGATACCGGTATTTGATAGTACCAATTGCTGTCCAGTAACCCCCTGGCAAAGCCAACAGTCAGTTACTCTGCCCTTGCATGCAAAACTTACTAGCAGCTTTTGATATATCTTTGTGTACAAATAGAGAGACTTGAAACACCAAGCAATGGCGTACTCTGAAATGTGCAAAAGGCAATAGATATGCCTGAGTATTCCTTGCTCAAAATGTTTGGGACCAGAAGTGTTTCAGGCTTGAGAGCTTCTTGTATTTTAAAATATTTTCACATACACATAATGAGAAGTCGTGGGGACAAACCCAAGTCTACATGATGTAGGACTGTTGGAGTCCAGGAAGGGATTAGGTGTCTACAGATGTGCAGAAGACCCCAGGCACATGAACTCCAACTTCAGGTTCTTGTCCAAGTTACCACAGAATTGAAAACATGGACTCAGAGAAGGGTAAATTATGAATGCAAATTCCTAATTTAAATTTAAAGGTAAATTATAAATTATGAGATTTACTTCAGAGAGAGTACGGGGGAAAGCAAAGCAGGAAAGCCCAGCCAGGCTGGGAAGGAGGAAGGGAGGCCAAGGAAATTCCCTTCACAAAGTGGCCAAGAGAGGGTCAAGGAGGACCAAGAGCCAAAAAAACCAAAGCCTGAGAGAATCGAGGACCAACAGAGTTGGGGGCCAAGAACTAAGGGGCAAGGGGCAAGGAGGCTCAGAAACATGGCTTATGAGATTTATATGAATCAAACATCCAATTAAGATAAGCCTCATTATCAGACTCAGGAACATAAGGGAGGGGCCTGATTAGCTGACAGGTTCAAGAGGCTGACTCAGGAGGAGCCAGCCTGCAAATGTACCCAGACAGAAGCAGGAAGCTGCTGCTGAGAAGTTGCTGCTTGTAGCCATCTTAGATGAGATGGATCAGAGCCGGCAAAGTGGCATCCATGTTTTATAAGCCAGGTCTAATTGCTTACCCACCAGAATAAAACTGATCTTCCTCCTAACTCATGCCATACACACAATGTATTTGCATTCCATGTCTACCTTATACCCATAGCCTGAAGGCAATTTCATAACATATGGTTAATGGGCCTGGATTTTGATCACCAACTGACAAAGGAGATCAGGTTTGAAATTTTCCACTTAAGGTGTCCTGTTGCCACTCAGACAGTTTGAGCTTTTTAAGTACTAAAGATTTCAGGTTTTTAAATTAGAAGTTCTCAAACTATGAGGAATAAAGAGCTTCAAAAAGACAAATTCAGAGGCTGGAGAGGTGGATGAGTGGTGAAGGCACTTGCCTGAAAAGCCTAAGGGCCCATGTTTGATCTCTCTCCAGATGCCATGTAAACCAGACTTGCAAAGGTGAGGCGCTGCAAGATTGCACATGCCCACTAGGTGGCACAAGTACCTGGAGTTCCATGATAGTCACTGAGGCCCCTGGTGCCCCAATTTTCTCTCACTCTCACCCTCTTTGTCAAAATTAATGACAAATTTTGGCTGGGGAGATGGCTTAGTGGTTAAGACACTTGCTTGCAAAACCTAGGGACCCAAGTTTGATTCCTCAATACCCATGTAAGCCAGATGCACAGGGGATGCAAGCATCTGGAGTTCATTTGCAGTGGCTGGAGGGCCTGGTGCCCCTGCTCGCTCGCTCGCGCCCTCTCTCTCTCTCTCTCTCTCTCTCTCTCAAATAAAGTAAATTTAAAAGGTGTAAGACTGAAATAAACCTTTTGTAAAAATCTGAAAAATAAAATAAAATAAATTATTAAAAAAGGACAAGTTCACCAGTCTAGGGAGAAGGCTGCACAAGTACTGGGCCAAAGCTGTTCACAGCAGCTTGTACATATTGTTCCAGTGCTGGGAAGTGGAGACAAGGAACTCCAGCCTCAAAACATAAGGTAGGGACTAATTGAAGATGACAGCCAGTGTAAACCTCAGGCCTTCACATGCACTCACATGCACCCACACACATATGAACACACATACATCCTACTTGTACACATGCTAAAAAGTCCACATAATAATAAATGCCTAATAAATCTTTATACTAAAGAAAATGTTATTAAGTCTAAGGAAAAAAATTCCAATGGAGGAAAGAGAAGAAAATTTAAAGAAACAGAGGAAAGTGAGATATTGCTATGAAAATTGCAAAATTAAGAGATTAAAAGTTTTTAAATATAAGATTTGAAATTTATTTAAGTCTATAGAAGAAATGATAGTGAAGCCAGGAAACCATCTAGAAAACAAAGCAAAAATATAGAAATATGAACCATGAGAAAAATGCTAAGAAAATAGGCCAGAAGTTCTAACTTAGAATGTGTTCTCATGGCCCGTGGAAGGAAAAAGATCATAGAGAACCAATGCACTATTTCTTAGTACAGGTGCCTAGAAAATACATATGTCACATGTCTGCATTCAGAGTATGGCTTGTGTAATCCATGGGCAGAAGAAAACCTGTGCTGTACCCACGGTCTGTTCTGAGCAGAATTCTGCAAAACCTGAGTAGCAATTATTTATTTAAATACATACACATGTCTCAACTTGCCAAATTCACTGCACCTTTCTATCTCACTGACACTGTGTTAGTTGTCATTCATTATTATACTATTTTTGTAGTAGAAATAAAAATGAAATGAGTTTTCTACTTCTATGAAAGAAAAAGAGAATAAGAATAGTGACTGTTTCACAGAAATGAAATGAATCTCTCATCATAGAAGTTATGGATACTCCTACACAGTCTGTAGAAAAAGCATAATTTCTTGCACTTTCACTTGTTTTTTTTATTTTATGGCTTGAATTGTTCCCCCATCCAAAAAACAATATATGTTAAAATTTTTCTAGATTAACCATAACCTCATCGTGGTCATCTGTCCTAACAATTGTTCCTGAGTAACCCTAGTGTGGTAGTTTGAATGTATGTCTCCCAATAGACTGAGGACGTTTTTGTCTGTGTTAATATTTTATTTATTTATTTTAGAGAGAGAGAGACAAAGAGAGAGGCAGATATATAGAGAGAATGGGTGCACCAGGACTCTAGCCACTGCAAATGCACTCCAGACACATGCATCACCTTGTTATTTGGTTTACTGGTGAGTACTAGGGAACTGAACCTGGGTCCTTAACCACTAAGCAATCTCTCCAGCCTGGCTCAGGAGTTTTATAACTTGAATTTCCAGCTGCAAGCTGGAAGAGGTGTCACTGGGGACAGACTCTGGTCCAGCCCAAAGCTTTGTTTGGGGACAGACCTGATTTCTAGCCCAAACGTATGCAGAGCAGTCTGAGCTCTGCCAGGGCCCCTGCTATTTGTTGCTTTTGTTGTGTGCTGGCTGGTGGTGGTTTGTCTCTCTTCTTGGATCTGTGAAAGGAGACAAGCTTCTTCCACCATCAATGAAACTTCCCCTGGATCTGTAAGCTTCAAAAAAAAAAAAAAAAGAAAAAGAAAGAAAGAAAGAAAAGAAAAATCCTTCCTCCCATAAGCTGTCTGGCTTGGAAGTTTATCCCAGCAATGGAAAGCTGTCTATGACACCTAGTTAGGTTCCATCCATCCCCACACAACTAATTTCCTAACATACTGCACATTAGAGCGATATGTGGAGCTGTACCAACTGGCCCTGACCCCATCAGCTCCAGGAATGTGTCTGACATATTTGATATTAACAAGATAAAACATCTACATTGTTAATTGGATGAAGTCACATTGGTCCTGATCCATTAATAAGCTCTCTTTGTCTGACCTAAATTTTGGAGAATCCACTGGCTTTGATGTCATTCAGGGCATGTTTCTGTCAGTAAGCCACCAGTAAATTGCACTTTGTGCCACTGTAGAGGCTGTCTATTTATTGGATCTTGTTAGCCCAGAGCCTTTTCTCATACACAGAAACCAGTTTGTTTTGGAAAAATGTCCAACCCACACAATACCTCAGAATGTAACCTTAGTGTTGATGCAGATGTAGTGAGTTAAGATGAGATCACGATGGAATACATTGGGTCCTTAATTCAGTATGTCTGAGGTCCTTTAACAAAGAGATAGAGAACATGGTGCAATTATGGAGGTAGGAAATGGATTCAAGCCACCAACATCCAATGACTGCTGGTGGCTATGAAGACGCTGGAACACTCCCCTGGAGGCTTCAGAGGAAGCTTGTCCCTTGCCAACAACCCTATTTTCACCTCCATAACAGAGGGAATAAGCTCATTGTACTTTGCTAGCAGCCATAGGGCACTAATGGAGACAACACCCTGTAGTTTCTGAATGTCAGCACTGGTGAGGACAGCACAAGACACATTCCTGGAGATCTTCATTTGTCTCTTTGACTGAAGACTCTTGCTTTCGTTGGGTGTTTAACAATGACATAGCAGACCACAGGAATCACTCTGATCCTGATAATGTCAGTCAGCAAGTCGAAGACAATTCATTACCAGCTATTTCAGGCAGGCAGAGAACTGAAAACTTTGTGCCTGGTCGAAGGCATTACCAGTAGGAAGTAGCAGTAGGAAGCTGGGCTCCCCAAGGAGGGGGATGTGCCATCGCATCCCACAGGGTGGACTAAGCCCAACATTGGCAATCCTGAGCAGCTAGGTAGGAACAAGACCCAAATGAGCTAGTTGGAATTAAAGACCCAAAGAGAAGGTATGAGCATGAAGATCATTCCAGAAAGCAAGGATATGATCGTGGCCCCAGACTCAGGACAAACACAAGGAGCACGATGGACAATTTATTCTAAAAAGGTTGGGGTGATCATTGCAGTGATGGACACGGTGGGCCTTACTAAGAATAGTTGACTTGACAAGCCTCTGGACCACAGCCACAGGTGGCCTTCTGGCACTTGACCCCTCTGCTCAGGACTACGCAGCAGGCGGGAACAGTGAGCTGCTGGCTGCACATCACTTCATGGGCCAATGAGCAGAAACAGAAATTGAATCTTCAAAAACACACCTTATTCAGGGAAGAAGTGACCTGAGAAGACAGTGTACAAGAGAGCTGGATGGGAGAATTGCCTTTACAGAGTAATATGTTTAATTGAGGGACATGGCCACAGCTTAAGCAGAAAAGCAAAGCATGTGCTCTAAAGAGTGCAGTGGGGAGCTACAAAGCCAGCTCAGAGGGACTTCAGTGGACTCCGCATGGTGAACTTTAACAACAGCTGTTTTAAGAAACTTGTATGAGGCGGATGGCATTATCATGAGGTAAGGTGAGGTTTTTTTTTCCCTCCCAAATTGTGGTGGGACAGATATTCCTTTTAGAGTATTTTCTTCAGTAAATGGTGTGTGGGGGAGGTGTCAAAAGCACAATGTAAGCGATATGACAATGATGTCATATCATTTGAAGATGCTGACTATTCACCAGTTCCCACTTGTGGGAAAGTGCTCTAGTACCTTAACTTTATTTATTTTCTTTTTGATTTAAAAATTTTTTTTATTATTTTTATTTATTTATTTGAGAGTGACAGACAGAGAGAGAAAGAGGCAGTTCGAGAGAGAGAGAGATTGAGAATGGGCGCGCCAGGGCCTCCAGCCACTGCAGACGAACTCCAGACTCATGCACCCCCTTGTGCATCTGGCTAACGTTGGTCCTGAGGAATCAAGCCTCGAACCGGGGTCCTTAGGCTTCACAGGCAAGCACTTAACCACTAAGCCATCTCTCCAGCCCATTCTTTTTGATTTTTTTAAATTCTTTATACACATGTGCATATTTATGCCAGAGTCTCTTGCCACTGCAAGTAAACACCAGTGTCACTTTGTTTGGCATCTGGCTTTATGTGGACACTGGGGAATCAAAACCAGGTTGACAGGCTTTACAAATAAAAACCTTTAGCTACTAAGTCATTTTCCCAGTCCTCTTTTTAACAATTTTATATTATATAAATATATAAATATTATTATTATATATTATATATAATAAATATTATTATATTATAATAATATTATTATATATATAAAGTATATAATAAATATTATATTATATTTTGTTGATTTTCACCCCTCCCCATCTTATCCCATTCCCACTCTCAATAGCCTCCTTATTCTCAACTACTCTGCCTCCTTTCAGGTCCCCATCCTTACTTAAACTTCCTTCCTTCACAACATTTCCTCCTTTATGTTCATAAAGCATGTATTCCACTATTCCTAGCCCTTTAGACTCCCCACCATGACCCCTTTTCTAGCTTCCTGACCTCTACAGACACACCCTCCAACATAAACACAGAAATTTAAAAATTCAAAACATATGAGAAGGTATTTCCCTGGATGGCCTCAAACTCATGACCCTTTTACTTCTTTCTCATCAGCATCACCACACAGCCAGCGTTGGAACATCCTAACTCTTTGTCTGTCTATTATCACTACTTCTGAAAAAGTTCCCACCAATCAGAGTGAGATAGCAGGTCTGAGTCAAACAGAGATGCCACATTACTATCCATAGGAAGAAAACCCTATTCTGCCTGGAAGTACCATGCTGTTTGGGAAGATGATGCTTTAATTGCCTGTTGATAGTACACCTTTGCTTTTTATTTCACAGTTCAGGGTTTAGTGCTTTCACCTATATCAAAACTGCACCTTGGGCTGGAGAGAGGGCTCAATGGTTAAGGCACTTGCCTGCCAAGCCTGAGGCCCCATGTTTGACTGTCCAACACAAGCCAAGTGCACAAGGTAACACAAGCGCACAAGGTTGCACATGCACACAAGGTGGCACACGCATCTGGAGTTTGATTACAGTGGCTGGAGGCCCTGATGTGCCAATCCTCTCTCTCTCCCTCTCTTTCACTCTAGCTCTCACTCTCTCGCATATAAAAAAAGCCAGTCTGTTGGACTTGCCTCAAAAAAAGAAAAAAAAAAAAAAGAAAGAAAGAAAAATCTGCCCCCACTACATTGTTTTTGTTATACTTTTCCTGTTTTTCACAGACCACATACTTTTTCATTAGAGAATTACAGCTTGTATCTTTATTTTCCATCATGTTCATTCAATTAGAAGTCTTCTAAATCATCTCTTTCTTCTTGATATGCAAAGGAACATTGATATTAAATGGCGAATTAATTCAGACTTTCATTCTGTTTCTTCCCAGTCATTTGAAGTAAAACAATCAGAAGATGTCATTTGATAATCATTTTTGTAATATGACTAACTTCCATGTTTATACAGTTATCGATTTAAATAGTAGCCACAAGATAATCTAAGAGAAACTAATAATTGTCCCATGCTAGACAATTAGGACTAGATAAGCATGGTGATAAAAGATTTCCATTTCTTTTTTGTTTGTTTGTTTGTTTGTTTTTGTATTTTGAGGTAGGATCTCATTCTAGCCCAGGCTGGAATTTACTATGTTGTCTCAGGGTGGCCTCAAGCACATGAAGATCCTCCTAGCTCTGACTCCCAAGTGCTAGGATTAAAGGCATGCACCACCATGCCCAGCCTAAGATTTCCATTTCTTAAAAAAAATTCCACTTATTATGTAAAAATTAATACACAAAATATGGCTGTAACAATGTAATTGTTGTAACAATGTAAAATATATATATTAAAATTTAGGTGGAATTTCATTTTTTGTTCATCCAATAATTGGCATATATATGAAAATTTATGTTTCTGAGACAGAATCTTTCGTGTGTGTGTGTGTGTGTGTGTGTGTGTGTGCCATGACACAAGTGTTGGGATCAGACGACAGCTTCAGGTTGTCAATCCTCTCTTTCCACCTTGTTTAAGATAGGGTCTCTACTTAAGAGGTTGGTATTGTATATATGTAAGTACAATGATTGAGATGGGGAGGTAATATGATGGAGAATGGAATTTCAAAGGGGAAAGTGCAGGGGGGTGGGAGGGTGTTACCATGGGATATTTTTTATAATCATGGAAAATGTTCATAAAAATTGTGAAAAATAAAAAGATAGGGTTTCTTGTTTGCCACTGCAACTAGCTGGCCCATGAGCTTTGAGATTTCTCTTGACTCCATTTCTCATCACCATAGGCACATTGAAATTACAATGAGTGACTTGCACCTCGTTTTATGAGGATTCTGGAGATCTCAAGTCCATTTGTCAGGCTTGCACAGGAAGTGCCTTCAACCACTGAGCCATGTCCCCAGCTCTTGAGACACAATCTTGATATGTTGCTTAGATTAGGCTAGAACATGCTGTGTGTCGAAGACCGGCTTCAAATTCATGTTCCTCCTTCCACTGCCACCTCCACTGGAATTGCAGATATACATCAATAGGTGCAACTTCCTTTTCACAGGTTTTAACTGACATAATAATTCTATATGCATGCAATGTGTAATGATCAAGCCAGGCTTATTGACATTTCCTATCTCCTTCAAGTGTTTCTTAAAGGGCCAGACAGTAACTCTGAGCCATCTAGTCTTCGTTGCAACTACTTAACAATGCAGTCATGGCACCATAAGGCATGACCAATGTAAACAAGAGGACATCCTTGGGCTGTAGTGAAACTTCATGTACAGAGTACCTCTGGTGGCTGGTGAGCCCTACTCTGTAGCAGAGCTTTTAGAACTTGAATGCATATGTGAATCACCTGGGATGTGGCTAAAAAGCAGCTGTGACTCAGCAGATTGTGGAGCAGCAGTGCCTGAAGTTCTGCATTTCTAACAGACTCCCAGTGATGCCATTGCCTCTCGTCTGAGGACAACACTGAGTAGCAAGATCAACATAGATTCTATTAGCCACTCATTAGATTAAAAACTCATGGAACAGACTTCACAAGGAAACAAAAATATTGTGTTTCCCCATAAATCTTTGCATACATACATATATACATCTACAAGGAGTAAAAAAAAAAAGACAATTAATTTCTATTAAAAGCTGAAAATAGATCTACCATTTTATATCCAGCTATACCACTTTTTGGCATATATACAAAATGAAGTTTGCAAGAAAATAGATGGACTTGGAAAAAATCATACAAAGAGAGGTCATACAGGCTCAGAAACACCATGTTCTCTCTCATATGCAATTCCAAACTTGAAACAGCTTGAATTTATTGTAAATGGTAGTAAGCATCAAAAGTTTTGACATGGAACTAGAATGAAGCCAGGAGAAAGGGAAACCTGGAGGGAGGGAGGGAGGAAAAGAGGGAGGGAAGAAGAAAAGGATGGAGGAAGAAAGGAGTTACTGGACATACAAGTCAAGGGACAAGAATATAGGGGAGTGAAGGGTCTGTGAGGTATAGGGGAAAGGGAGGATGGGAGAAAATATACAAAACCATTAACATCATGATCCATTACCATATAAATCTTCATCCTGAATAGCAAACTGAAATATATAACCATTAATAAGAAGGGAGAGGAGATCACCTGGGCAGAAGAACCTATAGAGGGTACAGGGCTTAACCCTAAAACCATGGGCACTGGCTGGTAAATCACAGTGCCAGAACTGGATTTCTCCCCACAGTGAGCTGTTGGTGCCAAAACCAAGGCCAAATCCAAGGCTTACCATTGCCAAAAACATTTGGCTACATGGAAGAACTAAATGGTAAGACCCTACTGCTGAACATACCACAGGCGGTAGACAAAGGACATCCAGAGATGCACCTAGAAGCAAGCCAGCTCCCTCTTGACTAGCCTTCATAGTTCTAGAAAGTGCTATGTGAGTTTCTGGGTAATAAAGGACACCAATAGTATGAATAAACAGCAGTCCTGAAAGTTATAAAACCCACCACCCAGATAAGATGTACACACCCATGTACGAGTGTAACCTGATGGGATGTGACCAACACTTGATAAGTTTATACAATAAGATTCATAATTAATTGCTTTTTTGGCTGTTGAACTTTCCTCCAGGTCCCATATCTGAGGGCTGAGTGATGTCCTGCAAAGACATATCTACATGCCAACCCCTGGGACCTATAAATATCACCTCATCTAAAAAGAGGCCTTTACAGATGTTAGTAACTGATGAATTCCATCTGCATAATCCCAGTGCCCTACATCCAGTAACAGGGGTCCTTACAAGGGCTCTGAGAATACATAAGAGCCAGAAGTGATGTGGACACCGAAGCAGAAACTAGGGGAATGTTGTCATAAAATCAAGGAATGACAGCAGCCTCCAGGGAGGGAAGGATCCTCCCCAAACATACCCCTTCACACCTCCTTTTTGAACTTCCAGATGCAGAAACAGAAAGAAAGGATCATGTGGTTCTATGGCTCTGAGCCACCCAAAGCATGGCAGCATCACCACAGCCACAGAAGACAAATGGTCTCACTAACGGTGATGGTGTGCGCTGCTGGTGGTGGGAGGAAGGGCGGGGGCGGTAAATGAGCAAACAAACCATGACGCAGCAAACTGAGACTGAAGGAGTTCACCCTGCAGGCCTCAGCAGATGGCATGTGCAGTAATTGTGAAACCCCAATATTTTGACCAATATTTTGAAATGGACTGGACACTTCTTTGATTATTCAAAAGCAGGTAAAATAGATTAAAAACTACTTCCCAAAGGATGTAAATCATAGTCATCATTCAGAACTGTTGTGGGTTTATGATGGCCATCAGACACTGGCAGCCACTAAGCCTGGCAATGTGGCTGCTCCGAGCTGAGGTGTGCTATAAGTGTGGGCACACACAGGGTTCAGGAGTTTCTTTGAAAAACAGAATCCAAATATTGTCCATGTTATGTTGGTACAATTCTGGATACATAAATTATTGCAACAAATAATTTATAATTAAAAACAAGTCTTTTGAAAAATAATATAATAAAATAAAATCATTAACAGTTAATTAAAAAAAGAGCCAAGTGGCTCAAAACTTACTTTCTCCTGGAAGTATTCGGATCTCTTCACAGTTTCTAGATTGTAGAAGGAAATAGTGTTTTTCAGTGTTGAAACTTCCAGTGCTTATCAAACTCTGTAAGGAACTTATCCAACTTCCAGCAAATCACAGTGTCTACTTAGGCAAGTATGTCTCCATCACTTACTACTTTGAGAACAGGCTATGATGTAACCATTATTTCCCAAGAATTCATCACCTACAGTAACTGTAAAGTCACATGAACTGAAATAATTCAAGTCTTGACATCTCTACTTGGATGATCAGTAGACATCCTAAACTTGATATACCTGAGTCCCATTTTCCTAACATTTTGATGGCAACTTTTTCCTCCTCATGCTCAAATTTTCCATTATTCTAACCCTGTCTCTAACCCAAGAAACACTGCTGCCTTCACTTATAAGATATACTTGCCATCTAACCACTTCCCACCACTTCCACTTCTGCCATCCTGTCCAAGTTTCAACCACATTACTGCAACACTTTCAGATTATTTCCCAGATTTTACATTGTTCTCAATATGGAAGCCTAAGAGATCCTTAGCTGTAATCATTTAACTTTCTACTTAAAACCTCACATATCCCTCTAATTCACTCACAATAAAGTCCTTACAAAAGCCTACGAGATTCTTTTGATCTGGCCCCAGATCATTTTCTGAACTATTCTTCTTGTTTATTTCCTTTCAACTACCCTAGCCTCCTTGGGGCTACTAGAAGATGTCAACCACATTCCTACCCCAGGACCATTGCTCATGCTATATCTTCTACCTGGAACACAGATTCCATACATCCTTCAGTTCTTTATTTAGATGTCTTTTTCTTATAAGCCCTGGTCAGAACAGCCCCCCCCCACCCTCCCATCCAATTTCATTCCTAATCCATTTATTCTGCTCTTCTTCATCTTGGTTTACAGCTTGTATGACTTCCTCACATTAAACACCATTTTACTTAGCATTCTCATGCACACATTGTAAACTCTATCCCCAAAAGGAGTGGTGGCACACATATAAATTTTTCAATGGTGTCTGTCCCACTGCCCAATAGAAGACCTTCTGTACTGCTAACAGCTTGCCCAGTAATTTAGAATAGTCTCTGGAAGTGTCCCATGAATTTGTGAATAGCCATTCAGATCTTTGCCCTGATGGGTTCTAATATCACAATGATTTCTCCCCCTATCTCCAGGGTGGATCTCACTATGTTGACCAGATTGGTCTCCATCTTATGATCCTCTTGCCTTCATTTCTCAAGTGGAGGGACTACAAGTGTGCACCTCCATGCCCAGAAGCTATTCACAATGATTCCCTAGGCAATCTCCCACCCACCTCTGCTGACTGACCCATGGCCACATCCCACCCCTGCCAGTGACAAGGACCAAACCTCCTGAAGCTTTGTAGCCATGCTCTGCTGTGTTCTGTGTCTCAGTCACAGAGCTGAACACAGTACTCTGGAAGTGGAGAGTTCACCTTTCCAGTCCTGCAGGGAGACACCTTTGGATGGCTGGCCCTACACACTCTAGATCCCAGGAATGTCTGAATCCAGGAAGACATACAAGTGAGGGCCATCAAGGATTGCCCCTGACAATCCCAACATTAATCTGAAGGTGATGCTTCCACATTGTGCTTACAAGGTATAACTTTGCTACTTTGTCACACTGTCTCTCTGGGTATTAATGCTATTCCTATAGCCTCACCTTAGTACTGTGGAATCCAAAATGTTAAGGTCAAGTGAAAACTCATGTATGTAACAAACCAGACATAACCTAAGGGCACAAATACTTATAGTTCCTTGTAAACACTAAATGAATAAAGAAAACCTTCCCTGTTACATATTATTCAAAAGCTACTTGAATATACATGTCCTTATACATTATTCAAATGTAGTTTTTCATAATAACAAATAAACCCTTCAAGATGTCCTGGTGCTAAAGGATATATCAATATTAGATGATGTTCATTCACAATATTTAATTTTTAAAAATTTAGAAGCCAGAGCTTTTCTATTAATTTTATACTTGTATACTTGATGACCTTTTCTTCTTTGTTGAATTACATCTAAATTCATTTGTTCAAACTACAGTATTTCTGCTTTCATGAGAAGCAATATAAGTGTATCCAAATGTTTCTGGTTATGGTGCACTGTGTGTTGGTGGACACTGTTACCTCTTTTCAACCTTCTTGTCAATGAAACAAAGCAGTTGGCAAGGAAATGATAACTGCATGAGGTGGTGGAGTAGGGCACATTGCATATATGTATGAAATGTCACACTCTATCCTATAGTGATATACAATTATTATATCAATTTGAATTTTTTAAAAAACTTAATGAGCTACAATACAAGAAACTGATTGGATCAGATCATGTATAACACCTTTTGAGCAATTTGTCTTCATGATTTTATGTTTAGGAGAAAAACATCCAATTTCAATAATTGGAAATGATTTATTCAGTATATTCAAATGCAAGATCAATCTGTCAATTGCAACTTCAATTCACCTTTTCAAGTTCAAAAGCAATTATATATACATAATTGTAAATTTCCACATATGTAATCTGACATGAGACTTCTGAGGCATACTACACCAGCACAATTGTCCTAGTGTTACAGATCCATTCCTTTGATTGTCCATTGATATCCTTCTTTAGCATTGTCTTTCCCCCAACCAAGCAAAGTTACCTATGCTACCTTCCTTTAAGCATTTGATGGATAAACTATAAAATAACAGTGGGAAAGGAGATGGCTCAGCAGTTAAAGAAATTTGCTTGTAAAGCCTGCAGGTCCTGGGGGTGGGTTTATTTCCCCAATACCCATATAAGGCCAAACTCATCTAGAGTTTGCAGTAGCAAAAGGTCCTAGCACAGCCATATTCACTCTGTCTTCTTCCTTCTCTCTCTCTCTCTCTCTCTCTTTCTCTCTCTCAAATAAATAAAAATAGTTGTAAAAGATAATGGTAATAATGGGGCTGTAAATCTACATAGGGGACAAAACAGATTCAAGTCCATCTGAAGGAGTGTGCTAAGAAAAGTTTCTCAGAGGAAATGGGGCTTTCCGAAAATTTTGAAAATGGATGGATGTTTGTAAGTTAGATGGGACAATATGCAGATCTTCTGAGCAAGAAATGTAAACCTGCAGACAGTGAAGTGCAAGACAGGGGTGTCACAGTGGGGGACAAGGTAACTCACTATGGCCAGGGCACTAGCGGGGAAACAGGAGCTGAGAGGAGGTAAGGGGCAAGCTGACCCCCCCCCCCCATGAGGAATTAGATTTAACCCAGCAGCGATGGAGAGTCACTGAAGGATTTTAGACAGAGGTGTCACATGATTTGATGCACATCGGAGATACAAAGAAGTCAGGGAGACAGGTGATTTTCAGTCAGTGCAGTACAGAGAGTTGAGGAGAGGAGACTGTAAGGTAGAAAGTGTAGTCGGTATCTTCCTGGTATGGCCAGAATGGAAATGAATTAGATCAGACACAATGAAGGGATCATCTCTGGAGAGATAATAATGATAGCAATAGTAAACACTTTACTCAAGTTTGAAGGAAAGGAGGTAAAGGTAGATTCTAAACTCACAAAAATGATCTTTTGCCAAGTCACACTGTCTCATTTAGGAGACAGGTACAGATATTCTGATTCGTAGGCCTCCTAGAATGACTGTCCTTCCCTCCAATCTCCACATAGCACTTGTTTATATCGCAGTCACCTCTTCAGAATCCATCATAAATTGATTGCAGTTTCAATAAGTTCCCTGTGGGGCTAGAGAGATAGCTCAGCCGTTAAAGGTTCTTACTTGCCAAACCTACCAGGTTACATTGTGTCCCCAGTATCCACATAAAGCCAGATGCACAAAGTGGTACAGTGTCTGGAGTTAATTTCAGTGGCAAGTGGCCCTGGCATGCCCATTTTCCCATCCCTCTCTCTGCTTGTAAATAAATAATAAATAAAATATGCTTAAGGTAAATAAATAAGCTGGACATGGTGCACACGCCTTTAATCCCAGCATTCAGGAGGTAGAGGTAGGAGGATCACTGTGAGTTGGAAGCCATCCTGGAACTACAGAGTGAGTTCCAAGTCAGCCTGGGCTAGAGCAAAACCTTACCTTGAAAAGAAAACACAACAAATAGGTAAATGAATGAATAAATAAGTTCCCTGCATGCCAATTAGGAATTAACATACAGTGTATGTTGGAGAACAAAGATAGTGGTATTTTGATCACAATCCCCCCCATTCTTTTCTTTTCCTTTTTTTTTTTAATGAGAGAGAGTGACAGTGAGAGAGAGAGAGAGAGAAAGAGAAAGGGAGACAATTGGTGCTCTGCGGCCTCTTCCACTGTAATCAAAATCCAGACATAGGCACCACCTTGTACATCTGGCATATGTGGGGTCTGGCGAGTCAAACATGGGTCTTCAGACTTCAGAAGCAAGTGCCTTAACCACTAAGGCATCTCTCCAGCCCAGCCCCTCCCATTATTTCTTTTGTCTCCAGCACCTCCCCCCCCTCCACTGATCCCCTTCTTTGTTCCAACTGGTCCCTCTTCTAATTTGATGTCATTTTTTTTGCCCTCCTACATCAAACATGACATGTTCATGGACCCAATATTATGCAGGTCTTATGTAGGTAATGATAGCTTCTGTGAGGTCATGAGTACACCAGCCATGTTGTATCTAGAAGACAGCATTCCAAAGTACTCCTCCCCATCCTTTGGCTCTTATATTCTTTCTGTCACCTCTTCACAATGTTCCCTCAGCTTTGGAGGGTGTGATAGAGTTATCCCATTCAGTGCTGACTACTTTAAGGTATGGTCATAAACATATATTTAGTGGGTAATATGATGGACATGTTATGTTCATTTAGCCAAATAACAGTATTGGCTTCCACCTAGGGCTTGTGACCACTCCAGCATGAGCTTGTTACTAGATTTTTGTTCCCTTTTGGGTTTGTTGGTTGGTTGGTTGTTTTTTGGAGGTAGGGTCTTATTCTAGCCCAGGCTGACCTGGAATTCACTATGTAGTCTCAGGGTGGCATTGAACTCAGGGCACTGCACCTACCTCTGCCTTCTGAGTGCTAGAATTAAAGGTGTATGCCATCCTGCCTGACTTGTTCCTTTATTTTTGACAGCATCAAAAAAGCCCAAGCAATAAAGACAAACATTTAATAATTATTTGTTGAATGACGATTGTTTTAACTAAAGATAAAATATAAACCAGAAGGTTTTTAAGTCAAAATGAAGTATGATTCCAGCTTTCATTTTGTCTAAATTGCTTGGATTCCCTAAGCATCACTTTTGAAGCAACAAAATGTTCCTCTTTGCCAACCTCTTCCTTCATCTTTACCATCAATAATTATGCTTCTTAGCTCTGATTTCACCTCTCATGGAGTTTCTACCTTGATTCCCACTGCCTGCTGCACCTGTGCCCTCTTCGTCCTTTTTGCCTGCTCCCCTTGAAAGTGATCTCTAGCAGGCAGCTATCAAAGGAATCCTTTTCACACACATCCTTGCTAGCTGTCAGAATGACGGTCTCTGTGGGATGCTCTATTACCGCCTGTACCTCTAAAAGGAGCATTTTCTTTTCCTTCACGTTTGTCTCCTGGATATACAGTTTTGAAGTCATCTCCAAAAACTTTCTGTTCATAGCCAAGGTCTCACGAAGTAATTGTCCTAGAGTTTCTAATTCTGCCTGAGAGAAAGTTAGACTGGAGAGGAACTTTGGACATGTTTTTATCCAACTCTCTCCTTTTGTAGAACAGAATAGGAGGTGGGTTGCAGTGCTGATGTTGGTGCTGGCAGGTCATGGCTGAGTGAGCTGACATGAGTACACAGTTTCCTCTACTGATAAGCATTCCACCTGACTACCCGCTTTCTCCATTTTCCACTTGTTCTCCTCTAGACCCACACACTATTTAAGATATTCAAAATGTCATGCTTAAGTTTGGCACCTGCAATCACTCATTATTGTTTGTTTTTGTTTTAATTTATTTGTTTGCATTCATGTGTAGTATGTGCATGTATGTGTGGGTGTATGTATGTATATGGATGTGTGTGCACATGTATGCACATGTATACATGCTTGTGGAAGACAGACCATGATCTCACGTGTTATCATCAGGAATGCTATCCACTTCTCTTGAGATAGGGTCTCTCACTGGCCTGGAACTCACCTAGTAGAATAGATGGCTGACCAGTGAACTCAAGAGATCCTTCTCCCTCCACCTCTCCAGTGTTGGGATTACAATGCATGCCCCCATGCCTGGCATTTTACATGGGTCCTTGGGATCAAACTGAGGTCCTCATGCTTTGCAAGCACTTTTCTAATGAACTATCTTCCTTATTTTTCTTTAACCTCAGGTGAAAGATGTTCCAGAGTTCTCTTGCTAACAGACGAAGGTGGGACGTGGTGTACAGAGCATGCGTTACTTAGGCTGTGCCTTGGCAAACTCTAGAAGCAAGGAGCAAAAGCAGGAGTGGACAAAGAGAAAAGTCAAAATACAAGAGCCTCAAGAGCCTTAAATAAGTCAATGGAGAGACTGGAGCTTTAGTAGCTTTTCAAAGTTGTGCCTAGCCAGAAGTAAATGACTGACCCTGACACTGGACATGACCACCCCTGAAAGGCTCAACCTTGGACTGACGCATCCCTAGGCAACTAGACCATCCCAAGATTGGCTGAGAGCTGAAAGCTGTGTGCTAACAATGCCCAAAAAAATAAGTCCTTCCTTGTAAGGAGCTTCACGGGCCTGTCACAGACTTACACACACCCCTACACTCACAGATAGCCTGCTCCACTGAATGTACTGTCTTAGACATTGATCCTGACCCCTGTCCTTGGGGAGTTCCATGTGGAGTGGGAGAGACAGTTAATAAATCACAATGATGTGAAGGGTAAAACTGTGCATACAGGGTAGGAGAAACACTTGGAGGTGTGGTGAAGCAGAAACACTCAGAAGGCCTGGCTCCCTCATCTAGGGGAGACCTGGGGTGACAACAGAGGGGGCAGCAGAGCCTGCAGCCCAAGGTCTCTGTTTAATTTACACCTTACCATCCCCATTTCCTTCCTTCAATGTTTCTCTCTCCTCCAATATCTTTTGTAGGAATGTAATCCTCTCATTGCACTTATTACTTATGCAGACATTTCCTTCATTTGTTCTAATGTCTATGGAGCTATTTTTCT
This sequence comes from Jaculus jaculus, assembly GCF_020740685.1. Lineage (NCBI taxonomy): Eukaryota > Metazoa > Chordata > Mammalia > Rodentia > Dipodidae > Jaculus > Jaculus jaculus. The sequence goes on from NC_059104.1 coordinate 50,629,700, forward strand.
CCATCTAAAGAGCCAGTCCCTCAGCCCGTTTTAAATTAAGCTTTAAAACCTAATTGTTGTGCGACATTTTTGCACATTCACTGTGATTGCACACCTGGCAAATGGCATTTTCCAGGGATCTATAGACTTAATGGGTTCAGGTTTCAAATATGTATATAATTAAATTTCTGTTCCTAATAAAAAGACATTACAGTCTAGGTGCTAAGTAGAAATGAAATCCTGAAAAGGGAGGGGAGTGTAGAACAGAATCAGTTAATAAGTATTTTCTCCCGAGATTTCTAACAGTTTATGTTGCCAATACTAAAAGGTTATGTTGCAAAATTTACAAAAAGAATATAATCAGAAAATGTAATATTGAGACATAAGATACTGTGAAGTAATACAAAACAAAAGGAAAAACGACTTGCTGCATTGGGGCAAAGTAACACAGAATGCTCTGGGGTGGGGGGGGGGGGGGGAAGCCGGCAAATTCTAACTGGCTGTGTTCCTTAGCTCGGAAGCCTAGGACCCCAGGCGCGGAAGATCAAGGATAAGCTGGGCTTGCCACGCCGCGACCTGGCACCCCCGGGCGGGGCACCTCCCACACACGGAGAGAGCGAGTGAGAACAGCCCTCCACGCCGCCCGGGAACAGGCTCTGTGGCCACACACTGGCGGCATCCTTTTGGCAAGTGACAAATGGAAAGCTCCTGAAGCACTAGTTGTTTCTGCCAAGAAAACCCCGTGCAATTCAGGACTCCCGGCATCTGAGCCCAGAGGGCCTCCGCGGGCTGGGTGGGGAGGTTAGCGATAATTACCGAGTCAGAGACCGCCCCGCCCGCCTCCGAGAGGAGGCCAGCCCGACCAGCCAGGGGAGGTGTGGGAGGAAGTGCGGGAGCAACGCCCTCTCTGCCTCCCTCACTGTGGGAAGCGGGGTTGAAGTTCGATCCCGGTGGCCTGCCTGCCCCGCAGGGTTTGGAAGAGGCCCAGCGACAGAGATTCCTTCTGTCACATGCCAAGGCCGCTTCCTGTGCTTTGACCTTTGAGGTTGGAATCCCTTGGCTTCAGAGATGAGTTCTGGTCCAAGCGCAGCCCAAAGGCGTGACAGCCTCTCTAAATCCATGAAATGTGGTACTTGAGAGCAGGAAGCAGACTGTTGTTCAGGGCTTAGAATTTGGCATCTGTCCCTGCTGCCTCTGAGCTCAGATGCTCACTGCCACTGGCTCAGCCTTGAGCCCCAGGTGCTGCCCTAACCGAGACCAAGAGAGCGCACCTGGGTTCCTGCCTGGAACACAAGAGACCTACTGTGAAAGCAAAGCATGCAATCAAATTCCCATGGCTACCCAAATAACACTTCAACTCAAAAGGAATTTTATTTTTCAATTTATTTATGTATTTATTGACATCTTTAAATAAAATCCTCACTCTGTCTTGCACACGCACCTGTGTGTGTGTGTGTGTGTGTGTGTGTGTGTGTGTAGAGGTCAGAGGATAACCTCAGGTTCAGATGTCAGTCCTCACCTGCCACCTGGTTGAGGCAGGGAGGCTTGTTCACTGCTGCAAATGGATGACCTGTTGGCCTCCGAGCTCTTGGGGATCTTCCTGTCTCCATTGTCTATCTCATCATAGATATTGTGGGATCACGGATCCTGCTACTGTATTATGTTTGACAGGGGGTTTTGGTTTATTTTGCATGTGTATATTCATATGTGTGTATATTCATATGTGTGTATATTTATATGTGTGTATACATGTGCAAAGAGGCCGGAGGACAATGTTGGATATCTTCCCCTGTTGCTTTCCACCTTGCTTTTGGAGACAGTATTTCACCATTCAACTAGACTAGCTAGCCAGCACACCATAAAGACCATCCTGTCTCTGCCTCCCCACGGCTGGGATTAACAGGCATGGACCACCTGGGCTCCAAGCCAGCTCCTCATGCTTGCGGGCACATTACTCACTCTGCCCTCTCATCTCTTTGTTCTCATTTCTTTTTATTTTTTATTTTTGGTTTATTTTTATTTATTTATTTGAGAGCGACAGACAGAGAAAGAGGCAGAGAGAGCGAATGGGAGTACCAGGGCTTCCAGCCACTGCAGACGAATTCCAGATGCGTGCACCCCCTTGTGCTTCTGGCTAACATGGGTCCTGGGGAATCAAGCCTGGAACCGGGGTCCTTAGGCTTCACAGGCAAGTGCTTAACCGCTAGGCCATCTCTCCAGCCCTGTTCTCATTTCTTTTTTTCTTTTTTTTAATTTTTATTTATTTATTGGAGAGCGACAGACACAGAGAGAAAGACAGATAGAGGCAGAGAGAGAGAATGGGCGCGCCAGGGCTTCCAGCCTCTGCAAACGAACTCCAGACGCGTGTGCTCCCTTGTGTATCTGGCTAAAGTGGGACCTGGGGAACCGAGCCTCGAACCGGGGTCCTTAGGCTTCACAGGCAAGCGCTTAACCGCTACGCCATCTCTCCAGCCCTCATTTCTTAAAATAAGCAAATTATTCACAAATACTCTTCTGTATAGGTTGCATTTCATACATGTAATTTTATTCTTAAAGTCAGCCATCATTTTGAAGGTGTCATTTATGTGTCAGGCAGTAGAAAAGGAATAAAACTTCAGCTCAAAAGTGCTCACTTATTTTTCTTAGAGAGCTTACTTAGCAGGGAATCCCGAGGAATTACTGTGTCCATCATATTAGGATAGTCTTGACTAGACTGGGAATGGAAACACAAACATCTTCTTTGGAAAAAGGGGAATCATGTCTGCTCTTGGAAAGCCCTGTGTATGGCCAGTTTCTTCAGTATGCAGGAGGGGTGGGTAAGACTGCACGTAGCGGGGAGCACGTGTGAAATCTTAGTGACTATTCCCTCTTGCTGCTAGAACTGACATACTAAAAAAGACCTCTATATGAGTCCCTTCAAGGCTTAAGGATATTGAGGAAATGGGTGGAGGGGATGTAAAAATGGGAGGATGAGCAGGAGGACTTTGGAATATTTTCTTCCAAACATGGCATGGCCATTGTACCCATGAATTCACAGCGGCTGGGGTTGCTTGTGTAAGACCTTCACAGTAATGGGCTCATGAACCTTCTGTTATAGATGGGGAGGGGCTCATGAGGCCCTTTTATTCCTTGAGTAGCTACTGGCAGTTAACAGTTGCTGGAGAAAGGACAGACATCCTCCTAATCCATGTAGCTCTGGTAAGTTACTTGTGCTCTAGTAAATAGCCCCTCACACACACTCCTGTAAGAAATCCTAATTAAGCTCATTGGATCACCAAAGGGAGGGGGGAAAGATATGAAAATAGAAGAGATACTAGTTGGAAAAGGAAGGGGTTCAGTGGGAGTAAAAAGACAAGAGAGAGTGATGGGGCTGAATGTGACCAAAATACATTATAGACATGTATAAAATTGTCAAAAAATAAAAAATATGATCATAAAACAGATAGAAAAGTAGGTACTAAAATGCTGGGCTTTGAAGCCAGAACACCTGGTTTCAGAGTTAATGCTCCTCTTCACAGCTGTGGGACCCAAAGTGAACTGCTTAAGCCTCCCAACCTCAATCCCCTTGCCCATCAGTCAGTGGGAAATAACACAAAGCAACTGTGTGGCTTGTTCTGAGAATAGTTAAAATAGGCAAATCACAGTACTTTGCACATATTAGCTACTCATTAAGTTCTGGTTTTACTCCATTTGATTTCTTTTAGTTCTGTTTTTTTTTTTCTTTTCATATCAAATTCTCTAGTTCATTTATGTACTTGGTCATTTAAACATTCGTTGAATGTACACAACAAACATACCTGGTAGGTGCTAGGGATCCAAGGGAGAAGAGCTCAAAGTTTCTGATGGGAATCACCATCAGAGGAGAAAAATACTCAGAGAAGAATGGTGCATTGGGGCCAAGAAAAGCAAAGCCTACTTTGCCCTTCAAAGGTAGGGGTGAGGACAATAGAGCATTCTGGTTGTATTGGCAACAGGTAATCTATGAACATGTCCTATAGAGAGTTTTCAACAAGTAGTTTAGTAATCCCTTTTAAAGTCCTCCTATTATTAGACAACAGTGAGAAAAGGTAAGGAAGTCCAACTGGTAGACAACAGAAAGAAACAGAAATGCCAAATCCAAGTTCTAGGTCTAAACATGTGTTCCCTCCTTAACTCTGCACCCGTGAGAATGGTATGCAGCCCCTTTGTGCATCTTTGTCCTCACCTATGAATAACTGGATCCTTAGTACTTTTAAATGACAAAAATTACATAAACCACTGAACTCTATGATTATTCCTGTTACATAATTCTAGCTATTATTACATCTCTAAGAATTATTGCAAATACTGAAGTAGGTGTTTTTCTTTTTAGAAGAAATCACCCTATAATAGCCAAAATAAAAAAAAAGAGGCTCATTTATTCCTATGGTGTCATCTTCCCCCTGGTCCCTCTCTTTCTCTCTTGCCTAGTATACTTGCATACTGGTAAACATGTCAGTTGCAGCAGCCTGTGGCACCTATGGTGGGCAATGGTGGAATCTTGAATGGGTAGAGTCTAGTGGGAGGAAGTGAGGTCACTAGGAACATATCCTTGAGGTCGCAGCCCCTTCCTCCTTCCTCTTTCTCTCCCTGCTGCTCACTTCCTAGAGCATGTCCACCAGCTTCCACCACACCCCAAAGCAGTAAAGCCACAGCCCATGGACTCACATCTCTGAAATCCTAAGTCAAAATAAACCGGACTCCCTTCAAGGTGATTCTGTCACACATTTTGTCATAGTAATGGAAGATGGCCAACACAGTGAAGAAAAGTCTGGCTGAACTAATAAGTAAAATGGTGGTGGCTGTCTGGCTGGATTCATTAATACTAGCATGTTCTTATTAATACAATGTTAGTGGCAAAGCCAGGGATTAAACAGTTTTCTATACAACAAGTTGCTCTTTGCTCAAGTGCAGGATTTGCAATAGCATTTTCAAATTTCTTTAATTGATTTTACAGCAAGTATAGAAGTAAAGTTTACTTTCATCTCCATATACCTTAAAATGTAATTAGAGACTTTATACGAAAGTTAAATTGCATATTTAGCTACTTTAAAACAGTTCATTTAAAATTCTATAACTTGAAATAAAATTGAAACTGAGTTAAATAATAAAAGCCAAACTTTTTGTATATTGTATTAAAAATGCCATGTTAACCGGATTCTCAAAGGATACTAAATTGCTATTTAGCAATCAATCTGGCTATTCATTAGTTGTAGTTTGGAATATATAGCATACTTCTGAGAATTTTAATTTTGGATTGTAAAGCAGTAGTAAAATTTTTCTTCTCTAATTTGTTCAGTTTATTTTATTAGGTTTTCTTCTGAGAGCCACTGGGAGAAAATAAAGAACACTCAGTCATGGGAAGGGGGTGGAAAGATGGTTCAGTGGGTGAAGTGCTTGCCATACAAGCATGAGGATCAGAGTCTGGACTCTCAGCACCCATTGAAACGCTGTGTGGGCACCGTGACCTGCCTGTATTCCTAGCATTCAGGAGGTGGAGATGGGATCCCTGGGAGGCTGCTTGGTTTGACTAGCTGAACTGACAAATTCTGCATTCAAGAGACAGACTCTGTCTTAGTCCATAAGGAAGAAGGAGATCAAGGAAGACATAAGATGTCATACCCTGGCTTCTGCATGAACACACATGAATGGACATATAAGAGCTCACACACATGCAATCATGCATACATACCACAGGCACACGTATGCATGCAAAAAAAATGTACAACAGAGATGGCATTCATGGATGATAGAAAGCAAGTTGGTAGGCTTAGCAGTTAAGGTGCTTGCCTGCAAAGCCTAAGAACTCCTGTTTGAATCTCCAAGTCCCATGTAAGCCAGACACACAGTGATACAAGCACACAATGTCACAAATGCCCACAAAAGTGGGCATGCTTCTGGAGTTCATTCATAGCAGCTGAAGGCCCTGGCCTGCCCATTCTCTCTCTCTCTCTCTCTCCTTTCTCTCAAAAAAAAAAAAAAAATCAAAACAAAGAAAGGAATTTGATATGTGCTCAGTCAAGTCTGGAAGAACATGGCAAGAAGCAGTAAGAATGACAACCAATTTTAAAAAATTTTTATTGATAAAATATTTTCCAAAAATCTATCAGTGCTACTTTTAATATATGTGTATGTATACATATACATTTATGTGTATGTGTATATACATATGGTTAAGGCACTTGCCTACAAAGCCTAAGGAGCCAGGTTTGATTCCCCAGTATCCATATAAGAGCCAGATGCACAAGGTGGTGCGGGCATCTGGAATTCATTTGCAGTGGCTAGTGGCCCTGGCTTGCCCATTTTCTTTCTCTCTTTCTCTCTCTCTTTCTCTGTCACTCACTTTCTCTCTCTCAAATAAATAAGTACAGTATTTTTAATATTGAAAAAAATGACAAAAGTTTGGCCTAACATATAAATAATCAGAAAAGGTAAAGTATAATAAACATATACCAAGTCCAAAAAAAGAAATTTATTGCAGTGGTCAGCCTTTCTGCCTTGGTTGGGGCTTTTAATTTTTTCCCTCTCTATGATGTTTTGTTTTAGCAAACTTCCCTGGTGTGTGACTTGTTCTTCCAGTTAAAAACTTATTGAACCAGGTTTCAGCTATGCATTGCCCCAGTAGAGACCAGACTAGTTACCTTTTGAGGTGTATTTCTAGCCTGCCCATGATGAGATGTAAAGACAATTCTCTCTTGTGCTCTGCCAGCTTAACTGGGCTCAGTGTTGTGTGGCACAGGAGGGAGTGAGAGCTCATGGCTTCACCAGTCTCCAGTGTTCCTGCTGGTGATGTATGGGGGGTGGAGAGGGAAGTTGTAGAATGTTCCGGGTAGTGTTCCCACAGAGCTCCACTGATCCCCATCCTTTCCTCCAGGTTCTTCTGATCTTGCAAGGCTGATGTGTGTGTGAGCAGGGGAGAAGCCCTTCCACACACCTTGCAGTTTTCTTAACAGCAGAGTATTTGTGAGCAAGAGGGAGCACTTCCCAGAAACTGCCTGAGCTAAACCACACTGATGAGCAGACGTTTTTTTCCCACTTCTCCACCCAGGTAGCACCAGGCTTGAGGTGTTTATTTACAAAGCTTGTCCCATCCTGCCTCTTTTGTATCCTGGGTTTCCCAGAGGAGGCTGCTCCTCTACCATCTTACTGGGAACTTCTGCAACCAATGGCTTTGGGGGAGGAGGTGATCCCTGAGATGCTGAGTATGAGATAGTTTCACACATAGGACATAGAAGGATAGAGACAATGGACAGTGTTAGAGGCCATAGAACAAGCACTGGATGACCAGTCTACACTCTTGGGAAAGCAGTTCCCCTCTGACATGGATCTACTATGGGCTTTAGGGTCCAGACTAGATGCTTTGAATACACAATTTAATTTTAGCCTTACAACCGTCCTCTCAGATGTGAGCCTCAGATCACAGAGGTGTAGTGAAATGATTATGGACCTATCAGCAAGTGATGGTCATGTGTCTCAGACCTCCAACTGCTATCTCCAGTGCTGTGCTCTACACCACTTTGGTGTCTTATGCAAAGATGTATGAGCCACTTTGAGTTGTCTAAATGGGTTAAGTAGAATGAGTATGAAATAAAAGATCCCAAAATGAAGACATTCCCAGGAATATGGTCTGTGTATTCTGTCCTCTAGTTCTCTTTCAGTAATACTAGAGAGCAGCAAATATAGTACAGGAATGTTGAGTTTGACACATTTGATGACATAAACAGCTAGGCTCTATCGTCCATGTGTTTATGACTTTGCTCAAGTCATTTCTTTTAAATGAATCTCAGAGTCTATGCTGTGCCTTCCACACAAGTGTGTTTCTTTTAAATATCTCTGTAGGTCTTATTTCCCACATGCTTCTGACTCCACTCCAGCATCTTTCCCTAAACACCTCCATTTCTCTCAAGTGAGCCCCATGACCAATGTGGTGCTTGCCACGTGAGTGCCTGTCTCCTGTTGTGCACCTGCCATGACTGTGCACTAGCCTTCTTTCTAGATCCAAATTTCCCTTGAATAAACCCCACAATTTGTAATGTCTCTCTAGATCAACTCAGTTATTCATACTTTACCCTTCTTAAGTCTGTTTTTAATCAATGCTTTGTTAAAAATAGGACAGGAAGCCAGGTGTAGTGGCACACACATTTAATCCCAGCACTCAGGAGGCAGAGGTAAGAGTACTCTTGGGTGTTCCAGGCCACCCTGAGACTACATGGTAAATCCCAAGTCAACCTGAGCTAGAGCAAAAACCCCACCTCAGAAAAGAAGAAAAAGAAGGACAGAACCCAAGTATGGGCTTCATAAATTTGGGAGACCTCTCCTGAACTCCCAAATCCTGCATCATTCCTTTTTTCTAAAATAAATCTCATAACTCATAATTTGCCATTCTCTGAGTCCATGTTTTTAATTCTTTGATAATTGCACAAGGACCTGATTGGAGTTCACAGGCCTTAGGGTCTCCTGCATCTTTATGGAGCTCTAATCCCTCCCAGGACTCCAACCTTGCATCAATATCATCACAGGGAAAAAGGCTAATCCTCTTTGTGGAGTAGTGACTGCTGCAGCCAGTTTTTGGCAGTCCTTAAGGAGAAACAGGAGTGAGCAGCATTTTTAATACAGTTTGTTAGGAACATAGGCCCAAAGGCAAAACCTGTATTGGCAGAAGTAGAACTCAGGGATGATGCACTCTCATCTAAGATGACTACAAGCAATTCTTTAGCTCCCTGGGAGAAGCTTCCTGATGCTTCCCAAATGTAACATTCCTGATTGGGATGGCCTCGTTGGTTCAGTCCCCTGATCCACCAACAAATCAGATCTCTCCCTCACATAGCTGGGTCAAAAAAGGAGTTCCAGTCCACCATGCAGATGACATTTCTCTCCCATTTTGGCAGCCTGATTGACCTGTGATTCATTCTCCTGAATACCAGTATGTGAGTCCCCCCACCCCCTTTTTTTTAAGTTGCCTGGGAAGTTTTCTGCTTGTTTCTCACATGGATTTTGTTTCAAGGTGCCTTTCCACTTTGTTATAAGTAATGTTTTTTCTAAACTGTGGGTGCTTTCCATGTGTGCAGTAACTCTCTTAACTATCTTGACTACTCATGTTTCTGGTGTCTGCATTTCTTTATCCCTGCTTCGATGCTTTTCCCCTCTGATTCTTTCTTTGAGCCATGAGTCCTTTACATGTAATCTGTTAGCTTTCTCCCATGTGTGTGTTTAAGGGCTTGTGCTCCCATGCCACACTTCCTCTCTTTCTCTCTCTCTCTCTCTCTCTCTCTCTCTCTCTCTCTCTCTGTGTGTGTGTGTGTGTGTGTGTGTGTGTGTTTGTGTGTATTTATAGACTTGCCTCCTGGAGATTTCTCTACAATGGAGACTTTCTCCACCAGCTGGACAAGGAGAATTCCCTTCTGGATTGAGTCTTTCAGGAAGACTCCTCCCTGGATTCTAAAAAGCCTCATAATTCATAACTTCTCCCTGAATAAACTCAAAAAATTCAAAACTTATCCTTCTCAGAGTCTGGGTCCTCAATTCTTTGCTAAAACCCAAAAGTTGGGGCCCACAGGCCATCCTTGAATCACTAAATCAGTCCTAATCCCACAGAGCAGGCCCTCAGTGCTCAAGGGCAGCTGCCAGGAAAACATAACTGAGATACTGAGGAGCGTACTGGAGGGGCAGGCAGGAAGGATGAGCAATATGCACCTTCACAGTATGGTTACACATTCATTAGCTTCTGCTTGGGACAGTGAAGCCAAGGTCAGGCAATGTGACATTTTGTTCTTAAGGCAACACTAACAGCCTGACCATGTGGCCCTGGTGGAATAAAACTACACTAGGACCAAGCTCACTGCTTCTTCTGAAGAAATTGTGATAAGAAATATTGACCATTGCTAGGGAAATAACCAACCATAAAATCTTCCCTCAACCCAGAAAACTTCTTCCACAAAGAGACAGAAGCAAATCAGTTTACTGCATAAACATGAAGACAAAATGTGACACACATCACAAGCCATCTGCAAAAAGACACAAAAGACACCTTGTCCTAGAGAGTCAAACAGTTATATCCTACTACATGGCCTCAAAAGTAGCATGCCTTCCTTCAGAAGGACAGTACCATTTGTCATCCCCTACTCATACTCAGTTTACCTGGCAACTATCACTTTATTTGGTTCGTGCAGAGGAATAACAAACTTCTCATGGCAAGAGGCAGCTCTAGTGCGGAACTTAATTCTGGTGTAAGTTGGGCTCCTACTGTCACACAGAGACTGCAAGAGTAGAAACAGCTGCTGTCTCCCTGGATATTTAAATTTCAGAGAGATGGAGTCCTGGTCCTTGAGAAAGACATTCCCAAATCATTAGGTTTACATCAGGTCTATCTATTTTCAAAAGGATATTCAGACATTTCAGAAAGAAGAAGTACTTAGAATTACAGTTTTATAATATAAATGGTCTAGGAAAAAGGAGGGGAGGAGATTTATTTTTGACAGGGAGAATTTAGTTGCTTATTTTAGATTTATATTTGTCCTTGGCACATCTCATCTCTAGGTATTCAGCTTCCTGATCAGTGTTTTTAAAACTCCCTGGGAGAGTCTAATAGTTGGTCAGAACAGTGATTCTGAATGTGGCAGCCAGCTGTGAGCATCACAGTCACTCCAGGGGACTAATTACAATGCACATTCTCGGGATTGAGAACCACAGAGGCAGAATCTGGGTGTGGGGCTGACAGGTGCATTTACAGAAGCTCCTGGTGAAGAAGAATAGGACAAAGCTAGGTTCTTTTATGCAGTTTCATTAGAAATTGAGGCCCGGAGAAAACCAGGAGCAGGTGATGCCACCCCACATGCCACTTTGCTTTGGCACAAGAATGGAACTCTTGGCAAGAATGGAACTCATGTCTGGTTGAGACTGATCTACAGTGCCTCCTGCTGTCCACAGTCTAGTGCCTTATATCTAAATAGATGGCCCAAGTGGTCTGGTCCTGGGGTTGGCCCTACAAATCTATAAACCAATTGGGTCTTCCCCTTTCATATCTGAACCTGATGCTGTAAAGGCTGCATTCAGTCTCCTCCCCTCTCTCTGTGTGGTTCTTTTTAGATTCTCCTTCATCTCTGCTTGGACACATGTGAGTGGCTTCCTCTCTCATCCAGTCTGTCTGGGTGGGGAGAGGAGACAGAATACTGCTTCTTGGTCTAGGTGATTTTTCCACTTACCCCTGCTTTATAATTTGGGGCAACTTCTCACTTTAATTACATGTATGATTTCCCTCTGGTTTCTGAATCTACCACATGTATATTTTCCTTATACTCTAGATTTACTATGTGGCTGCTTTCTCTAACTCTAAGCCTGTTACCTGTGTAATGACTCTAAACTCAGGGTAACCATGAGTGTAAACCTCTTTGTTACTCATTTCTCCTCCAAATCTCCTGGTCTCTGATTTGTAACTGACCTCTCATTTTTCCTTGATCCTCACCATTTGCTCTCTTAACTTCCACACACAGAAAAGCACATGGCAGATGCCATGCAGGTACCTCCTATATCTCCCTATACAAGCTCCTAGATTCTACTTCTTATGCATATGTAGCTGTACTTTAATCTTATCAAAATCTTCAGTTTCTCTTAAGTCCACATAACTTAGAACTTTAATAAGCCTCAGTTTCTCTTAACTCCGAATCTCCCATAAATAAACCCCACAATTTGTTATTTCCCATTAAATAAACTTAAAAGTTCATAATTTAGCCGTCTTTACTCAATTTTTATTAATTCTTCATTAAAAAAGGATAGAACCCAAAACTCAGGGTTCATAAATTCTGGGGGACCCTCTTGAATCCCCAGCTCTTGCATTACTGGGATGGTGGGATGCTCCTGCAGGGCTAAGAATCACTACCTAAGCCTAGACATAAGCTTCCACAAATGGCTATCACCATAGCAGGGGAGGCAGACATGGATGGCTTAGGGAATCAACTTTTTTTTTTTTTTTTTTTTTTTTTTTTTTTATTTATTTTTTTTTTTTTAAAGTATTTTTATTTATTTATTTGAGAGCGACAGACACAGAGGGAAAGACAGATAGAGGGAGAGAGAGAGAGTGGGCGCGCCAGGGCTTCCAGCCTCTGCAAACGAACTCCAGACGCGTGCGCCCCCTTGTGCATCTGGCTAACGTGGGACCTGGGGAACCGAGCCTCGAACCGGGGTCCTTAGGCTTCACAGGCAAGCGCATAACCGCTAAGCCATCTCTCCAGCCCAACTTTTTTTTTTTTAAACATGGAATGCTTCCCGAATTTGCGTGTCATCCTTGCACAGGGGTCATGCTAATCTTCTCTGTATCGTTCCAATTTTAGTATATGTGCTGCTGAAGCAAGCAAAAGGAATCAACTTTCTGATATTCATAGTTCTCTTTCACTCTTCCCCAAACCTAATGTTAGAATATTAGAGTGATTCTCTTTGTATATCTTTTTCTTCTTCCTCCCATGTGTCCCTGGTCATCATGCTCCCTCTCTATTAAGAAATAAGGTATGAAGAGGGGACTATATTTTTATTTTGGCCAATAACCTCACCTCATACTATAAGCACTCATTAAAAATAAGTACCTAGGGCTTGAGAGATGGCTTAGCAGTTAAGGTGCATGCCTGTGAAGCCTAAGGACCAACGTTTGATTATCCAGGTCCCATGTAAGACAGATGCACATGGTGGTACATATGTCTGGAGTTCATTTGCAGTGGCTAGAGGCACTGGCACACTCATTCTCACTCTCTCTCTTTCTCTTTCTCTCTGTCTCTAATAAATAAATAAAAATGAAATCTTTTTTAAAATATGTACCTATTAGACTGGGGAGATTACTCACCAGCTAAAGGTGTAAGGTTTGGGAGTAACTGAGACCATGCAAACTACTCTGAGGCAAAGATGAAAGCTTATTTGGGAAAAACACAAGCTGCCAGGGCTGGCTCACAAGAGAGGAGCACAGCCCACCTGAGTTTTCAGATAGTGGACTTTATAGGGCTTCAGCTGGGGAAGGTGAGGAAGGGGAAAAGCTGAATAAGAAGGGGGGGCGGGTCTAAGACGGCCAGGGTGTGACACCAAAACAGTTACCAAGTGACTCATGAGATAAAGCACAGGAAATCATGACCTGGGGGCATTGTTAGGCAAGGAAGGGATAAAGGCTGGACAGTTTCTTGAGGAATGTGGATAATACACTTCCTTATGCTTGTGGCCATTCTGCTGTCCTTGGTGTCTCCATTTTGGGAGCTCATCCTGACCTAACATTCCAGCATTTTGTTAATGATAAGAGAGGAAGGTTAGTTTTTTCATGTTGACCTTAGGGGCAATGAGTTCTTATGGGAGAGGCTGGATAGTGTAGCCAATGGGTTTCCCTTTAGGGCAGGTGGTGAGGAGGCAGTTGTATGGTGGCTAGAGGTAGCAGAGAGTGGTGAGATTGAGCACCCCCCCCCCATCAGCATCAGTGTAGTATGCTGTTACGACTTGGTCCTGAGCAAGGCAGAGACTTCTTTAAAATCATCCCTGTACTGAGTTGGTTTCCAGGCATTCACTAGCAACATCTATTATAGAGAAGGTGAGGAAGATGGGCTTTGCACATCCCGTGAAAGGACAAAAGGAAGAAATAAGGAGCTCATTACCCTTGTCAACAGCTATGACATAAGAATGCCAGGCACAAGGGGAGGATGAACACTTAGACGTGAGGGTTAGAGGGCTTGGGGAAAAAGAGAGGAGTCAGAGGGGCATCAGTGTGCTCAAGAGGAGCATTCTGGGATCAGAGGATGAGTAGGAACATGAGAGAGTTTAAATTTGAGAGTGCCTGTTGGGGTAGCAGTGTACTTATCCCTGGATGAGGTAGGGTAAGGGCAAAGGAAGGAGGTGGCCCAAGGAATAGTTAAGATTCTGCCTAAGGCAAGTGAGAGGGAGCTGGGACCAGGATAGGGGATTTCCGGAAGTAATCAGGGATGAGCAGAGGCAGAAGGCATGAGTTAATGTCAGAGTTTAGTACGGTAAGCCTGCATCAGACAGGGGAGCCTATTAGTTTGAATCTGTTTATATTGCAGCAATATTTTTCTTACTGGGTGATTAGTACCATGTAGGCTGCCAGAACTAACTGAATATTTTGGAGGTCAATAAAGGTGCTGTAGGAGAGACTTTTAGGGAACTTTGAGGAGTTCTATGACTCTCAGCATTGTCATTTGCTAGGATAAGTCAAGCCCATGCTGACCAAGTACCCCCCACCCTCTTTTGGGAAGCCTAGAGGACTGATTCTCCTCTGATATGACTCTCCTATTGCAGATATACTAACTTGGAATTCACTTCTGGGTCTCTATATCCTCTCTGATCAAAGACAGGTAACTTACCAGAAGCCAGAAGTTAGTAAATGTCCCATAATCACCTGTGGCCTTCTGTCCTGGGAGTAGGAACCAAAATATTGGTTATACTTTTAATTCCAATACTTTCAATTGATGTTGGCTTCTACCTATGGGTATTAATCACTCAGAGGTAATGTACATATCTGATTAGCAAAACAGATTAGTTATGAAGGTGCAGAACATATCTGGTTAGCAAAGCAGAACTGTTTAAAGAATGACACAATAGCTTAAAATCATTTTGATTAATATTTAAGTTCAGTTGTCAGGTGACAGTGTGAGCTATCTCTGTAATATAGAAGGCATATACATTTTATATTTTAAGTATTTGTCAGTTATAAATATAGGCAGAACATATTAGTAGCCCTGAAAATAATATTTTACTAATTATTTTATAACTTTAAGCCAATTGATTTAATCTAGAAATTGTATGCCAGAAAAAGACAAGATGGTATAAAAACTTGCATCTGTGTTTGAAAACAACTTTGGCTAGTCTGTATACCAATGCAAATATCAATTATCCTCCAAACTGGAAGCAGAACAGCAATTTAAGATTATTTTTCTAGGGCAAGAAACATGTCTTAAATATCAATATCTCTATAAGCAATGAACTTAAGATATCAGAAATGAGACAATTAATCAACCTTGACTGAGACTTATTATACATAGCTCAAGAATAAAATGAAACCTGGTCATTGTTGAGTTAAGCAAGCCCATTTTAAACAAATATTAGAGACAATATGACAGATGCAAAGTGATTTCTTTTTTTAGAAGTTTTTTATTTTATTTATTTTTAATTTTTATTTATTTATTTGAGAGTGACAGAGAGAAAAAGAGGCAGAAAGAGAGAGAGAGAGAGGAGAGTGGGCACACCAGGGCTTCCAGCCACTGCAAACAAACTCCAGACTTGTGCGCCCCCTTGTGCATCTGGCTAATGTGGGTTCTGGGGAATCGAGCCTTGAACCAGGGTCCTGAGGCTTCACAGGCAAGTGCTTAACTGCTAAGCCATCTCTCCAGCCCACAAAGTAATTTCTTAAATAAGTATCTTTTACCATTAAACAATTTTAAGGCTTAACTAAAGAAATATTTATGACTGTTACATGAAGCTTAGACAAACCATATTAACATTGTTTGCATACAGTGGATTCTCCTAAGACATGGAGAGCTTCCTCAGTTTTTCTAAGAACAAAATCACTATAAGTCACTTTTTATAAGATTTAGAATATAACTTCAGTGATAATCACCCAGCAAAACCAGCATAAACAAGACAAGAATTATATTAAAATTTGAGTTTTAGCCAGGCATGGTGATGTATGTTTATTGATAGCCAAACATCATGAACTTTGTATGAACCAAATTATGATATTTTGATATCTGGAAAAGTCTGATATTAACAAAAAGTAGAGTTTACATATTTAAGGCATATGAGCCTAGAGAGAGTAAACTATGAACAAAAGATCTGCTAAGAGAATTAAATAAGAAATTTATATTATATGTTAACAATTTTGGCTTTAATATGAAGACATAAAAATTTTTATAATTTTTAAAGCTTATCAGAATTGGACCATATATATGTTTATAGAGGGGGGAGATTTAACACTTAAAGCTAAATAAAATGTCCACCCAGGTTGGTATTGTATATATGTAAGTACAATGAGATGGGGAGGTAATATGATGAAGAATGGAATTTCAAAGGGGAAAGTGTGGGTGGAGGGGGTATTACCATGGGATATTTTTTTATAATTATGGAAAATGTTAATAAAAATTGTGAAAATTTAAAAAAATAAAAAATAAAATGTCTACCCAATCCATTAGTCCATTTCTGGAATTTATTCAGCTATATCTAACATACCCAAAGGATAGAGGAACTGAACTAAACTGCCATGATCTAATAAAAAAAAAAAAAAAAAAGGAGACAAGTCTCATGGAAAAGAGAAGAATGGGCATGCCAGGGCCACTTGCCACTGCAAATGATTTCCAAAAGTATGCTCCACTATATGGATTTCACTTTCTAAAGAGGCACCTTTAACTGCTGAGCCAAAAAGAAATATTTTTATTTTATTTTTTTAAGAAATATTTTTAGGGCTGGAGAGATGGCTTAGCGGTTAAGCGCTTGCCTGTGAAGCCTAAGGACCTCGGTTCGAGGCTTGGTTCCCCAGGTCCCACGTTAGCCAGATGCACAAGGGGGCGCACACGTCTGGAGTTTGTTTGCAGAGGCTGGAAGCCCTGGCGCGCCCATTCTCTCTCTCCCTCTATCTGTCTTTCTCTCTGTGTCTGTTGCTCTCAAATAAATAAATAAATAAATAAAATAAAGAAATATTTTTAATCTCCTCCAAATCAGTTTTATAGAACTATATTGAATTCCAAACATACCCAAAATTTCATGACACAATCTATAACTATTTGAGCCTTAACCACCTCTATAATTCTGCCTGTAGTCCTTTGGTAAATTGTTTGATAATGACATAAGTTAAATTTAAAGTATTAAGACTGATTGTTGGAGGAATTGAAGAATTACATCTTAAATCACAACATAACTTTGTTTAGAATTTTCTTTTACTGTTCACCATGAAGTAAATAGTTTTCAAGTGTATGACAGATAACTACTGTTCACTATTCTCTAATGTGGTCTATTTCCCTTATAAAATAGGAAAAAGAGAATATAATTTTTCTGTGAAATTTAGATACAATAACATCAGGAGAGAATTAAATATTAATGAGTCAATTTTAACCTTAAGAATTAGTTAAAAGGTTAACAAATACAGGAACTTAGATAACTTGGTTGGATACTCCAAGTCAGTGTTTCATGACCATTATCACGTGTAGATTAACATAATAAGTTCAAGTTTTAAGCTCACAGCCTGAATACCATAGTAAGCTGCTACCAGCCAGGGCCTTCGTTTGTTAGCCTGATGTAAGTCTTAGGCTAATAGTCATTCTATATCTCAAGAAGACTGTAGTCTGATCAAGTACTTTGTCTTTAACCTTCTGTTTAAGCTTACTCACACCTACATACTTTTACTCTACAATCTATGTACCCACTATGTAACAATCATTTTCATCAAACATTTAACATGCAAAATTCAACGTTTTATCTCGACTTTATCTGCTTTGGTCAGTTCATCTTATAACTACCAACAAAAGCTTTCATTGTCCTCACCATAAGACTTTTAATAAAAAGTCTTTTGAGCCAGGCGTGGTGGCACATGCCTTTAATCTCAGCACCTGGGAGGCAGAGGTAGGAGGATTGCCAAGAGTTCAAGGCCAGCCTGAGACTACATAGTGAATTCCAGGTCAGCCTGAGCTAGATACAGTAAGACTCTACCTTGGAAAACCAAAAAAAAAAAAAAAAGGTTTTTGAAATAACATTCTTATAAAAGAGTAGACCATTGCTGGGCATGTTGCCACACACCTTTATTCCCAGCACTTGGGTAGGAGGATCACCATGAGTTCAAAGCCACCCTGAGACTACACAGTGCATTCCAGGGAAGCCTGAGCTAGAGTGAGACCCTACCTCGAAAAACCAAAACAAACAAACAAAAAAGAGTAGACCAGATTTTATTTATACTATTTATCCAAAATAAACATAGATTTTATCATTTGCTGATTTTGGAATTTTGTTTTTTATAACTTTCCTGAAACATACTTTTTTAAAAATATGAAAGTAGATTTGAGCATTATTAGAAACTTTCTTACAAGCTCAATATCAAGCACTTTTAAATTTAAACATAAATCTTGAGAACGTTTTTATGGTGGAGGTCCCAGAGAAGCATTGAGAGATAAAGTAAACTTAATGACAGTTGCAGATTTCTTATAGGAAGTCCCCTACTTTTGTCCTTGCTATGGAGAGTTATCCAAGCCATAGCAGTTTTTCTCCATGTTTTAACATCCTAGCCCTGGGGAACACATTGGGACAGCATAACCTCCTGTTTTGTTTTGTTTTTAAATCCTAGGGATAGTTTTGGACTACCCTCAGGGCTACAAGTCAGCTTTCTGATCCTGCCATTTTACAACTCTAGAAGAATATCACTTTTTTTTTTTTTTTTTTTGCCTATGATCTTAATTACTTTTAGTGTTCCTTCGGGGGAACCCTCAACAGTAAAAATTGGCTATATCATCTAGTATAATGGGCTTGGTGGAGAACATCCCCCACAATGAAATGGCACTGCTCAGAACAGAAATCATTCTGCAGCCTTAGGGCTGCGAGCCATATGCACACTCTCATTTCAAGTGAACTTTTCATATAGACTCTAGACACCATTTCCCTTCATACATTCATTCATTCATTTATTTATTCAGAATTTATGCATTCCCATTTTAAATTTCTATTATATTTACAATTCCAGAGACCAAAATCAAACCTTGTTATCAGGCAGGGGATCAGGAGAGGCTGAGGGAGCTGGAAGAGCCGGAGTAGCTCTTGGGGCGACATCATCTATGGTGTCCACCCAGGTCAAAAGCAGAGGATGAGGATGATTATGGGGGCAAGGTTGAATGACAGTGCATTCCTGAGACCTTGGCTAGAAGGACCTAATGAGAAGAGCAGGTAGAGCAGAAAGAAGGCCATGTTTTCAGATTGAAAAATGTTTGCATATAGGGTATTTTGGACCACCTGCCTGTGCATTGGCAGAAGTTGTTTGAATTAGTGAGAATTTGGAAATCAAAAGTACCATTCTCAGACCATTTGGACCCATGTCCAGCTTGTATTTTGGCCAGGTAGAGTTGCAGAGAAAGGTCAGACAATGAGATTTGATGTCGTCCAGGAGTTGTAGAGGCTTTAAGTTCTTAAAGAGACAGGAAAAGAGCAAAACAATGGTGAGAGAAAAGGAACCAGAGCAAAAGCTGGGTTTACACAGAACACCAATATGACCTCTGGACCATGAGGGTGAACAGGTCCTGCACCTCCCACATGGGCAATGGCTATACAGGTCACACTGTTGGTTTTTTAGCCTGTTAGTGGGCAAGGCAGGCGACTGTTTTCCTGATGGCAAAAACAGCTGGCAGTGAAAGATGAGAACTCAGGAGGGAGAAAGAGTGTCCCAAGATAGTGCAACCAAACCAAAAGGCACCCTTTAGGGTACAGTAGACCGGAGAGCAAGAGACCCAGAGGTATTGAGAGTGTGTCTTTCTTGAGACCTAGGGTTAGGGCCCAAAAGTGGAAGAGGGGTATAGCCTGGCATGCCAGCATGGCTTCCATGTGGAGGGATTCAATCCAAGAGCAGGCCAATCCGAGAGGGACACTTACTGAGGAAGGAGGAGAAGAGAAGAAGAGCGAGGCCAAATTGTGGTGGGTGTGAAAGTCAGTATTAGGCAGAGATGGTCCGAAGCCTTCAGAGGGTCAATGGCAGCTCAGCAATCTGGTCAGGGGTAAGGAAGTCTGGCCACCCAAGAGCACAACTGGAAGCCTCTTATCTGAGTCAGGACACCAGATGAAAGGTTTGGGAGTGACCAAAACCATGTGAACCACTCTGAGGCAAAGATGAAAGCTTTTATTTGGGAAAAACACAAGCTGCCATGGCTGGCTCACAAGAGAGGAGCACAGCCATCCTGAGTTTTCAGATAGTGGGCTTTATAGGGCTTCAGTTGGGGGAAAGTGAGGAAGGGAAAAGGCTGAATAAAAAAGATTTCTTTGCGGGGGGGGGGGGGCTCTAAGACAGCCAGGGTGTGACACCAGAACAGTTATCAGGTGACTCATGAGATAAGGAACAGGAAACCATGACCTGGGAGCACTGTTAGGCAAGGAAGGAATAAAGGCTGGGCAGTTTCTTGAGGAATGTGGATAATCCACTTTCTTATGCCTATCACAATTCTGCTGTCCTTGGTGACTCCATTGTGGGAGCCCAGCCAGACCTGACAAAAGGTACTTGCTTCCAAGCCTAATAGCCAGAGTTGTAACCCCACAAAGCTGGAAGCAGAAGTGGCACATGCATCTATGGTCTCAATATGCCTACAGCAATGGGAGGTGGGACCAGAATAATCCAGAAGTTTGTGGGTTAGCTAGACAGGCACACATCTAGTAATAAAACAAGAGAAACCCCATTCCATAAAGAAGGTGGAAAGATGCTCCAAGGTTTTTTCTGACTTCTACATGTGTGCTGTGGCATACACACACCCATACACAAATACATCATAAACATGCACACACATTAAAAAAATTTAGTATCACAAAAGAAAGGCATAGGCTTTGGGACATGGCTCAGATGTGAAAGGCACTTGCTTGGAAATCCTGCCAGCCTGAATTCAATTTCCTAGGATTCACATAAAGCCAGAATGGCACACGAGCCTGGTAGCAATGGAACATAAATAAATAATTGTTATTTTTTAAAGACATGTCTCTTCAGTACCATCATTATTAAAATGATGCCTCTTTCTCTGTTGGGATGGAGCAGTGTATGCAGAGGAAAAAAATTCAATAAAAAATTACTGCTGAGAGTGAGTTCTGGAACACATCTTTTATCATGACAATAAGCATAGCAGACAATGACTTTTAAGTTCAAGAATAAAATGGCTGTTGAATGGGCAGGTGGTTTGCTGTGTTTGATTTAGGGGTAAAAATAAAGTTAGATGCTTCTTTTTAAAAAAAAAAATATGGAACGCTTCACAATTTTGTGTCATCCTTTTGCAGGGGCCATGCTAATCTTCTCTGTATCGTCCCAATTTTAGTATATGTGCTGCCAAAGCAAGCATGTAGATGCTTCTTGATCCAAACAACCATACTTCTTTTTAGCTGACTGGTGTGACAAAGAGAACTGCCTTTTACTAACCATCAGACAATGGTAAATATTGTTCAAAAATGAGATGAGTAATTTCTCATCTCCCAGGCTCTGGATAAAATACATAAACATACTTAAACCACAAACCTAATGTGGCAGAAATTATATTCTTTGCAACTTACAAATAAATGTCTAGTAAAATTGCTGTGATAGTTATTCTTTGTCAATTTGACTAGATTTAGAATCACCATGGAAACACACCTCCAAGTATATCAATGAATGCATTATTAGACTCCTCTAACTGAGGATGGAAGACAAGTCCTAAATGGGGAGGTGGGGGCACCGTATCATGGGCTGGCATCCTGGATTGAACAAAAAGGAAGCAGAGCCAGCACTTATCTCTCTTCTCCCTGACTGTGGACTTCCTATCCTTGCCACTATGCCTTCTCTGCCATCTTTTGGCTCCATATAGACAGATCCTGGGACACCTCACAGGGTTCTAAAGGAAGAAATAGCTTTAGGATAGAGGCATGGGTGATGCCCCTTGAGTCCAGCCACTTGTGAGAATCCTAGGCCATTGTCTTTTTCTCTTCCCTGTGCTGCTCTGTAAGCACTAGGCTCTTGTCTCTCTGCCATCATAGATGGATGTCCTGTTTCAGGCCACATGGCAAAATACTTCCCATAACTTCTGAATCTCACTTGTTATGGGTCTTTTTGTTAGAAGAGAAATATGGACTGAATCACTGGAACCTCTTCTGAGCCAATGAATCATTGGTAAAGGAATCAGATCACCTTTACCTAGTATAATTGAGGTTTTTAATGTTTCCAGTCACTGTCCTTTCCATTCATCACCTCCTTTAATTTATATCTATTTCATGCAGTGGAAGACCATTAGAAACACATCAATCCTAGAATAAACATGAGTTGACTGATTTCAGTGAAAGAGTGCATGCCATGGAAATTGTGGAGTTTCTAAGTGGCAGTATGCAGGGAAGGACTTGAAGGTGTTAGGAAATGTGCCTGGATTTTTGGTTTTATTAGGTTTGGTGAGCTTAGAAAATCCAGAGATGATAACCATTGAAAATATGGTGTATTACTCACAGTATCCAAAGAGGAGGGGATGGGCCATGCCATCCCATTCAGAACTATAGGTGTTGGAGAGACAGAGAGAGGGAAAGAGAAAGAAAAACAAGAAATAAAGAAAGAGGGAACTGGAAGCCTTGGCAGTGGTGTTCCCAGAAGGGAATAAATGGGACAGAGGAAGCACACTAGATTCATGGCCTTTGAGTGCTTAGGGCTGAGGGGTGGTGTTTCTCAAGGATTAATTGGGCTCTAGATGGAAGTTGCATATGAGCGGCAAACTCAAGAGAGTCTGTGACTAACTCAGCAATGGGCAGTTTTCCCCAGTCAGCAAAGCCTCAGCTGTCCAAACATCACAGAGACTAGGATGGGTCTTATGTTGGAAAATGTCAAAGATGGCTTAAGAGAAGTGGGCTTTGCCCAGCATTGGAGGCTGTGAAGAAGCAGAGTTGGGAACCTGAACAAGTTTATCTAGACAAGAACACAAAACATAAAGAAGCAAGGCATGCTGGCCATCAGAGAAGATGCTTGCTCATTGTTGTGGTGTGGACCATACTCTTCTTCTGGTTTTGGCTTTTTGTCTTATGTTTATTCATTTCTAAGTTTAGACAAGATACGAGTGATTTACTTTTTCTCAGTGACCATGTTGGATACTGGGTTGAGTGCCAGGCCAGCTTTTGTATGTCAGCTTTTTCTTTTCTCTCTAATAACCCTACAAGGTAAGTAGTACCAAAGTAGTATCAATGTTCATTTTCCCAGTGGGAACAGATTTTGAAAGACTAAGCTGCAAGACAAAAGTCAAAAAGGAAGAAGAGGCGGAGCCTCCACTCCCAGCAAGTCCTTTCTGCTGTGAGTACAGGGCAAACGTGATTCAGCAAGTCCTCTCTGCCTCCAGCATAGTACAAACATGGTTATTCTTGGTTAAGGTTTCTGGCTGAAAACAGAAAGTAAACAATGCTGACAAAGGAGAAATAGGCTAGTCATCTTTGACAAAACACCTGGCAGAAGTCATCTTAAAGAAAGAAAGGTTTATGCCAAATAGAAGTTCTGACTCATTTAGGAGGGAGCGAAAAAAAGAAAAAAAAAAAAAGAAGGAAAGGCTTATTTTGCCACTGGTTTCAGAGGTTTTAGTCCAACAGTTGCTTGATTCCATTGCTGTGGGCCTTTAGCCAGGCAGTACTTTATGACAGCAAACACATGGATAACCAGAACTACTCATTGCATGATATTTGGGAAGTGGGGAAAGAGAGAGACAGAGAGATAGTAGTCCAGGGTCCCAATATTCACTCAAGGGCAAGCTTCTGATAACCTACTCCCTCCATCTAGGAACCATATTCCAACAGCACAAACAGTTGGGGTGCAAGCTTTCAACACAGGAGCCTTTGGAGGACATCCCATAGCCAAAGTCCAACATTATACAAATGGTTCAAAAGATTTTCAATATTCTATACATATGCTCAAGAAAATTAGTAAGTTGGTCCGTGGATGCATTGTTTGTAGTGTTACTGAGACAATATGGAGGTTTTTCTGCTATTGGCATCTAAAATGTACATATTGAACTGAGTTCTGTAGCGAAAGTAGAAATAATTGAACTCAAGAAAACCCAACTAAGCAAGAGGATATGTCCTTGATACGCCGAGTAAGCAAGTACTGCTTGCCTTGAGTTCTCTGAGGATTGGGCTCTAAAAATTTGCCATAGATTGTACTGAAAGGAATAATTCCTGAGACCTTTAAGGTATATGGAGAAGGCCTCTGGCCTAACGCATACTTCCTAAGCTGAACTTTCTCCTTCCCATTGTGCAGAAATTATATGAAACAAACCTAAAGTCTTTCCTTCATGTTAAAAATTGAGTTAGCCTTGTGCTTTTTCTATTTAAAAAAAAAACATATTTGATAAGTATTATGTTTTTTATTTCTGCAAGTATTATCTTAATGAACGATATTTAAAATTTACTGATTTCCAAACATACAGACAATATAACATGATCATAACAATTCCCACCACTCTCTTTTCTCCCTCCCACCAAACTCCCCCTCCACTGCATTCCTCCTTCTTTCCAACTAGTCTCTCTTCTATTTTGATGTCATCATTTTCCCTTTTCTATTATGCAGGTATTGTGTAGGTAGCATCAGTCAATGTGAGGTCATAAGCAGCACATCCCCTCTCTCTGTAAGACAGTTTAATCAACATTTTAATCTCTAGTATTTTACCTCAATATGTACTACTGGAATGAGCAATAAGAAGAATAATGTGTATCCCAGCATACTTTTTACTTCTGAAGAACAGTAATTAAATCAAAGACACACAGTATCTGCCCACCTGTATTAATTACCTTCCATGTTGCTATGGCCAAATACTGACAAGAAGCTTAGGAGGTCTAGTCCATCAAGTCAGGGAAGATATGGTGGCAGGAGCAGGAGGCCATTTGGTCGCGTTGCATCCATAGTCAGGAAACTGAATGTTGAACTGCAAGTGGGTTAAGGCTTTAGAGCCTCAAGGCCTGCCCATACATTAATGCTACACTCACTCAGTTAGAGAAGCTTTCTCCAAATGGTGGAGATAAATGGGGACTTAAAATTCATTAAAGTGCTGAGAAGAAATGACAGTGGTATGTTCAGCACTAAGTGAGACAACTTTATCACATTATCCAAGGCTTAGGGACCATTGCCAAAGAGGTGACAGAAAAACTGTAAGAGCCAAAGCAGAGGGGAGGAGTGCTTATCATACTGTCTTCCAGACACAAAGTGACTATGATATTCATGACCTCACAGTGGTTGCTACTACCTATATGAAAGGAAAAACCATGATGATATCAAAAGAGAAGAGAGACTGGTTGTAAGGAAGGGATTTGGTGGAGGGAGATTTGGAAAAAGGAAAAGAGATGATGGTGAGAAGGAATTATGATCATGGAATATTGTCTATATGTATGGAAGTTGTCAATAAAAAGTTAATAAAAAGAAAATAATCCTCATGGCTTGCCTCCAATGACCACTTCTTCTAGCTAGGTTCCACCTCCAAAAGACCCCACAACCTTCCCAAACATCTTTGCCAGCTTGGAATCAATTGTTCAAATACATGAGCCTAGGGGGGACATTTTTACATTCAAACATCACCACCACTTCAGAGATGATAAGCCAGAAAATCTGCTCAAGCCATGTACCAAGGCCCAACTTTTCTCACCCAGGACATGATCTCGTGGTCCTGCTGTGTGTGCTAGTCAAGGGCTAGTGCTGGCAAGCCTGTTGTTGCCGTGGCTGAGCCTAGAAACCTACTAACATGATCATAATCACCTCCCACCACCTCTATTTCCCCCTCATTCGTATGCAAAACCTGTCAATCTGTTTTCCTTTTGTTATTTCTGTTCACCATACTTGAGGTTAGCTACCATGTGTAGTTAAGAGTCACAAAGGCCCAGTGCAGAGCAGCAGATTCGGAGCACCTGAGGTGGTGTCATTATGGCCCAAGCCTGGGAGATCAAATACAAACTCCATACTTCATAGGACAAAGGCAGCCTTTCCATAATCATAGTCCTAGAGGTGAAAATATTTTTAAAGGGAGCAAAGTGGGAGAAAGGGGGTAGAGAGAAGGCATATAGGAAGGAGGGAGTCAATTTCATGACCTAATAATGATAATGATGATAATAGCAATAAAATGGAGCTTTGCTTGGAAAGAAAGGCCCTTGGGCATCTTTGAGCACCCCGGCCCCTTGGTTTTCCTTATTAGCCCATGGTTGTTTCCATAGTAATCCCAACCATGCTTCAGGATGGATTTTACTTTAGGGAATGGCAAAAGTTTGGAGACTGAACCTGAAAATTTCCCCATAGGTTGGGCATTTTCTTTAGCAAACTAATACTCCCATGGTGTAATGGCCAGCATGCTGCACCCTGAAAATTAATACTCACAGTCCAGTGATGAAGAATAAGTTAACATTGAAAATATTGTTTTTTAAAATAAGAGGAAATAACAAAAACTTAATAAATAAATAAAATAAAGTTTCTAGGGCTAGCAAGATGGCTCAGTGCTTAAAGGCTCTTGCTTGCAAAGCCTGACAGCCTGAGTTCCATCCCCCAGTACCCACATAAAGCCAGATACACAAAGCAGTACATGTGTTTGGAGTTTGTTTGCAGTGGCAGAAGGCCCTGGTGCATCTATACTCACTCTCTGTGTCTTCCTTTCTCTCTCTCTCAAATAAATAAATATTTTAAAAAATAAATAAAGTTTTGAATAAATAAAAGTAATATGAAAACAATACTATGTAGATATTAAAACAAATTGGCAAAGGAACTCAATCATAAACCCTATGCAACCTGCTAATACAGTACAATGCCTAGAACATGAGAAATCAGTAAGTACTGATTACATTCATATGCAAAATATTTTAACAATAATATAATACTTTGTGCTTAAAAGAATAAGAACAACTGTAGCCAAGTCAAAGGGAAAGCAGATGTTTGAAACATGGAGAGATGAAAGAGGAGACAAGGCAGGGGTGGGGAGAGAGAAGCCAGCGGGAAAGTGATACCTCTGCCATGGAGCCAGGAGGCAGAAAACAGAGAGATGAGCCACATACTTTACATCAGTGACAGAATACACTCCTAACCTAACCAAGCCAATTTGAAGTTAAAAACAGGAGAGGAGAGAAGAGCAAAAGCTCCCTGCCAACCCTCCAGACTGGTGGGCTGGCTTCCTTTGGGGCACTTTCTGGTTCATCTGCTTTGGCTCCTGGCTCTCACTCTTCTACCTGGTGACCTTGAGTAAGTTCACCTGCTGCTATGTTAGCTGTGGAATGAAAACAGCTATGTGGTTAGAGGAAATTATGAATGAAGAGTATTAATGTAGGGCTGGGCATAGGAAAACCTTGGTAAATATCTGTGGTAATTATTACACATTCTGTCCACACATCCAGGCACACAGCTGTCTTAAATAACTACACTGGAACTTACTTTTTGATATAGTTGGCCAATATAGCTTGTTGTAATCAGAAATGGGCTCTTACCATAGCCCAGTTACCAGCAGTCAGTACAATTGAGTTGAGATTTGTTTTAACTTTTCTTGGTGTCTCTGGCCACAATGTATGTAACAGGTTATCATGCAAAGCTCTTCCTATGGATGATAAGCAATGATAACTACTGTCCAATACTAGTGGTTTCTATTATAAGATAACCACTGTATGTGGTACTGCTGCCCCAGCTTGCAGGGACACAACCCACAGCTTCTTAAACTCAACCTTACATGGGATTATGAAAATGAATGTGGGCTTTGGGGAAAATTTGGCAGCAGTAAAGTTTCTGAGTAGGCAATGCCCAAGAATTAATTCAAAATCAAACACGTGCCTTGAAGAGATGGTTTAGCGGTTAAGCGCTGCCTGGAAGCCTAAGGACCCCAGTTCGAGGCTCAATTCCCCAGGACCCACGTTAGCCAGATGCACAAGGCAATGAATGCATCTCAAGTTCATCTGCAGTGGCTGGAGACCCTGGTGCACCCATTCTCTCTCTCCCTCTCTGCCTCTTTCTCTGTCACTTTCAAATAAATAAATAAAAATAAGCAAAATCAAATGTAATTAATGTGAGGTCGCGTCACATAAGTTCATCGCAGCCTTCTGAGCATACAACACTGTGCGCTGCTCACGTCCTCACCCACATGGCAACAAATGTTGCCTGAAACACCTGAGTCAAATTCCAGACACTGCAGGTTATGAAATGCAGTGATTTTACTATACAGTTTTCTGCTCTTAGGGAAACTAACGGTTTAACTTTGCATAATGAAGATTTTTCCTATTATATATCAGACTTATCTATGTTTATGTTATGTTAGAATGTTTAATTTTAAAATTTGATGTTTTGAGTTGCTGATTTGAGTTTTATAAAAAATAATTAGCTTTTGGTGTAGGGTTAGGAATGAATTTCTATTATTTTCAGAAATGATCCTAAACATATTTCTGTCACTGTCTACTATGTATTTATGTGAAAGAGTTCTCAGCACTGATAATTATAAAATCAAAGTATTTGTCAATTCTATAAAATGCCAAAGTTACTGGACATCTTCAATTATCAAAAATCCAGTCAAGATTTAGTGTGTGTGTGCTGGCACTGGTGCAGCTGGAGGTCAGAGGAAAACCTCAGGTGTCATTTCTCAGGAAGATCATCTTTTTTGCAGCAGTCTCTCTCAACTGACCTGAAGCTCACTGGATTACAATAGAATAGACAGCCAAACCCCAGGGATCCTCCTTTCTCCACCTCCCAGCTGGGATTACAACTCACACTATGTCCAGCACTTCTATGTAGGTTCTGGGGATCAAACTCAAGTCCTTATGCTTGCAAGGCAGGTACTTTACCAAATGAGTTATCTCCTCAGTCCAAATTTTATTTATATATATATATGTGTGTGCATGTGTGTGTGTGTCAAGGTAGAGTCTCATTCTATAGCCCAGGCTTACCTGGAATTAACTATGCAGTCTCAGGGTGGCCTCAAACTAACAGTGTTCTGAGATTAATGGCATGTGGCACCACACCTGACCCTAATAACTCTATGAAAAAAAATACATTAATCTCATTAGTATGCAAACTTGGTTTCTTCTTTAATAAATGGTCAAATTACATGTATGCCAAAAAACTGTTTTAAAATAAATTCCTTTATGGTTTATTTACAAGGAATGTTTGACTTGTATGCCTATTTTAGAAACCTATATACTTGGGATTGTGCAAAAATTTTTAGGTGATAAGGATTCATGAATGTGAAGTTTAAGTAGTTCTTCTCCAAAATACCCTCAGACCTTGGGGTGTGAAAGTTCCTCTGCCTCTTCCCTGGACTGACTTAGGTTGTCAAACTCATAGAAATACCACGGGCAACCTGGGACACACATCAGAATTGAAACATCAGTACCAGACCTACCCCAAATGTCACTCATGAACTGAACCCACTCTGAGACCCTCTGCCCTCCTGACAGTGAAGTGAGTCAGTGGTTAAGGCATTTGAGATGTATTTTCTGTTATCTGCAACCCGATTCATGCCAGGAACGACTGTACACTTAACAATTACTTGAGTTATATTTGAAAAGCCTATCTGAATGTTATGAATCACATGTTCACTTTTCAATTCAATATTTGTTAGCTATTCTGAGAACTGCCATTTGGCTTCATGTTATTTTTCTAGGAAATAGGCAAAACTATAACATCAGTTTATTCTATCATTATAGAAGAAGGTTTCCATATGCTGTAACTGCTGTCCTATCGAAGGCAATTAGTATAGAACTCTTACCAAATATAAGAAAAATAACAGTTAAAAAGACATACAGTCAAGAGTACATATAGTAACAGAATGGTTTTATTGATGGCAGAAGAAAAAGTTCTCCTTTTCATTGGTGAAGGCATTTGCTTCACGTAACTCAGTATATTCTTTGTGCAGGTTCCATTTTTCCATCTAGAGTGTTTTTTTTTTTTTCTTTCTTTCTTCAAATAACATCTGGCTTGGCTGTATCTTACTCTGAAGGAAAAAAAGGTCTACTAGCAGGCTCTGACTGGGATGCTTCAGTCAATGGCTCCTTTCTTCAAAAAGACTCTATTCTAAAAGGCAAGGGAGAAAATAACATTAGATCCTTACATTAACTTTTCTATACTTTGTTAATATATGCTTATGTTGAAACTTACTTGTAAACATGTAAAGTTTCCATAAATACTATTGATCTCAAGTAGAACAATCTGGACACTGTTATCTAACTCACCAGCTTAAATCTCTATAAAAATCAACATAAAGAGAAAACTTAAATTATTTTCTTTTAAAGTTATGTTGCTAACACTGCTAGTGCCTTTTTTTTTTTTTTTTTTTTTTTTTTTTGCCAGCATGGTGATTTTAGGAATTTAGATTAATTGAATTGTCTTTAACAAAGGAGACTTAAAATACAGGCCATCAATGAACTCCCACCTTGGATTCCTCTTCAAAATGCTGTGAATTGAGTAAGTCCATGTATGTTATTTATTTTGCTCTGTTTCCCCCCTCTATCTGTTTCCCATATTGTCAGGTACCACTGTTTTCTCAGTCTCGTGTATGAAGGGGTGCTTGGGCAGGGACTAGTAGTCCCCATGGCTGCACCAAAGCAGCTCCTCCATCTTCCAAAGAAGGTATTCTCCTGATCAGAAAACAAGCTTACAATTATCCTGACTTCAGGCCAGCCCTGTTCAGATTACAAGATAACAGCCTTCTTTATAGTGACCATTTTTTAACTTTAATTTGAAGAATTCTGCAAAAGGATACTGGACTAGATTTAAGGGTAAAAATCACTAAAAAACCTATCTATTACTAGCTAAAAATGTTAAAAAATAGTTGGAGAGGATGTGGGAAAAGAGGAACCTTCATTCACTGCTGGTGGGAGTGCAAACTTGAACAACCACTGTGGAAATCAATATGGAAACTCCTGCAAAAGATGAAAAGAGAGCTACCAACTGACCCACCTATTCCTCTACTGGGCATCTACCCTAGTCTTCACTCTTCACTGCAGAGACATTTGCTCAACCATGTTTCTAGCTGCTCAATTTACAATAACTTAGAACTGGAATCAACCCAGATGCCCATCATTTGACAAATGAATAACGAAGAAGTGGTACCTATACACAATGAAATTCTACTCAGCAGTAAAGGAAAATGATACAATGAAATTTGCAGGAAAATGGGAAGACTTGGAAGAGATTATACTAAGCAAACTCACACAAGCATAGAAAGACAAATGCTGCATGTTTTCCCTCATCTGCATTTCCTAACCTGGAATAGCTTGAGTTGCAGACATACCTGACAGACTTGAGGGACAGGCAAGAGGGATGGAAGGGCTTGGGGTTGGGGGAGTAGGAGGGAGGGGAGAGATATACACAAAACCAAATCTAAAATGAATTGGTACCATGGAAACCTTCCCCCTGGATAGCAACTAAAAGATATGACCCCTCAATAGAAGGATGGAGGGATCATCTGGTAAGAAGGTCTAAGGAGAGGGTGGGATGAAGCTTAACACTAAAACATTTGGCTATGGTTTACAACACCTAGTACCAAAAACTGGTTACATTCCACACTGAGCTATTGATCAAAGAGACCTACAAAATCCCCAAAACATGACAGGCTTTTGTGAAAGCATTTGGTTACCTTCTTGAGGTAAAAGGTAAGACCATATTGCTGAAGACACCAGATTCTGCTAATGAAGACTATCAAGAAATCCAGCTGAATCTGGAAGAAAGCCAATTCTCAGATGGTTGGCCTATATAGTACTGGAAAGTGCTACCTGAGCTGCGGGGGGAGAATTGCCAACAATGTTGACAGCAAGCAGGGCACACTGCTATATGAAAGCAACCAGCCTGACAAGATACACACACCTGTGCAATAGTGGCACACAACCGAGGTGGGTAATCAATGGCTCTCTGATTGGCTACAAGATCTGTTCAGTGGAAAGGAACCCATAACTGGAACTGGGAACCATGTCAGAATCCTATGGAGACCAAGATTATGGACTACAATGAGAAGCTCCCACTAGTCTTTGTCCAAACATGAGGCTATGCACATCAAAATCTCTCTAAACTAACAGTGCTTATCCCCTTTAACTTATCCTGATCTCTCTCCCTTTCCATTGCAGAATCTGCTTTTCTTTTTCAGAAAGCAGCACAAACTGAGGACAACCAAAATCTATTAACAAGACAAGGATAGCTGATCCCAGACAGGAGATGAACCACCCTTAGCATGGCAGCTAGGGCCCAAGTGGAACCACAGAGGAATGGTTAGATGAACAAAAGTGCTGCTTCCAAGGTGAGTCAGGCAACCTGTGCCAGGGTGATGGAGACAGACACTGAGGCTCATCAATTCAAACTAAAACAGGAGTCCAGAAGTTCCTAAGGACTCAAGACTAAAGTAGACTTAAAACACACCCACCATGGCTGAGGGGATTTTGCAGAAGAAGGGGGAGGAATAACTGTAAGAGCCATAGGTTGGGAGAGAGTATTCAGAGGCACTGCCCTCCCCACAATGACAGATTCTTGCTCTCAGAACTCAACCCACATCTTCATGGTGAATACCAGTAATCCCACTAAGGAGGGTCCTCAGTGGAGTGGGGACAAGGAGGTAGGAAATGATGGTACCAACATATGATGTGTCCATACAAAGTTTCTACTTAATAAAAAAGAAAGAAAATAAACAAGATCACAGTTTATGTAGCTTCTATGTTCAGCTATTGGTTTCAAGTGAAGATCATTCACTCTTCCATTAAACAAGGAACTAGAACCACCATTCAGAGTGGTGGAGCTCTGTACATACTGTGAAAGTGCTGCACAGTCTCAGCCTCAAGCCCTATGGCAACAGAAATTCCCTGAGGATTTGCCCTTCCACCTCCTCCTGCAAGGTCGGACCTGTCAGGCGTCATTCTAATGGCACAGCCAGAGAATCAGTGCAGTAGCTGTTAGAATTCTCTCCCTCCTGCTCCAAAATCCACCCTCCAACTAGCAGAGTATTTCTCAGACCTATTTCTGATCTTATCATTTATTCAAGAGTTCAGGATGGCATCAGCACATCAAGTTAAAACTCGAGCTTCTATAAGCTATACTCTTCTGACAGCAGCAATACATATTTTGGACATCTGCTTTTGGTTTATACCATATACAGCTACTGAGAACCATGTTTCACCACCTTCACAGTATCTATCATCAGAGGATTCCACCTTACAATGAATGTATAGCTTAAAATCCCCTTATAAGGGCAGGTCCTACCAACTGGTATCAAGCTGCTAAGACTCCATGTCAGAAATCCCACCAAATGTGCAAAATTTTGGTCAGTTTTACTGACCAAAGAGTATGCACAACTTCTGTTTTTGATACCTGTTCATAACAATTAAGACAATGTCCAGGAACTAGAAGTTTGGATCTACCTCCACTCCAGTCTCAGAGCTAACTTGTCAGCCCTTTGTCTCCGACATGAGCTTCTCTTACTTCACTTAGCCCCGATGCCCAGGTATCTCTACTGTGTTAGTCACTGTGTTTGTCTTAATGCCAGGCTCAGAGGATCCTGTTCTCTCCACAGTGGGGTAGGGTAGGGAGCATGATGGTGTAAAGACCTTGAAAATCCTTTCTTGGACAAAAAATTGCAAGTTATATGCTGACAACTATGAGCTATTTACAACCTAGTAAAGTACTCAAAATACAAAATACCAGAGAATATAAAATTATGTTTTTCAAAAAAAAGTACAAATAAAAAGACAAACTTCTTGAAGACCAGAGTAACTTTAGAGAAGGAAAACTTAGAAAAATTTCAGCACACATAATGACTGTAAGAGCCATAGGTTGGGAGAGAGTATCCAGAGGCACTGCCCTCCCCACAATGGCAGACTATTACTCTCAGAACTCACAACCCACATCTCCATGGTGAATATATTTATATTGACTGAAAAATCTCCTGGTTACCTTCTTCTCAGATGTCCCAGTTAATATAAACATTCAGTCGTGAGGAGTAAGAATAAAATATTTTTTTCCATATAATAATATATTCAATTTTGTAGCAAGAGTAAAAACTGCATCATATAGAACTTCCTGTTCGAAGGCAGTATCTCAGTTATTTCATTCTATTGCAAAATCTTCTATAAGATACTTCTTAGTTAAAATGCAAAAATAATAAGGATCATGTTATATTGTCTATATGTACAAAGGTTTCCAAGACAGTTTCAAAAATAATTTTCCTCAGCAATGGTCACATGTTTTGCTTACTTTATTATTTTTTTTATGAAGTCGGATCTTCATATGAGGATACATCATGTGTTAGTACCATCATTTTCTTCCTCCCTTCCTATTTTTATGTAAACTTTACATGAGAGGTTTTTTCCCTAGTTTTGGAGACTAGACACAGAGTTTTGTGCTTGCTGAGCAAGTGTTCTGCCACTAACCTAAATCCCAACCCCCATGAGAGTTATTTTTCTTTTTGTGACACTATAATGAGAATGCTCTTGTGGTGATTTGATTCAAGTGTCCCCCATAGACTTAGGTGTTCTGAATGCTACATTCCCACCTGATGGAGATTTGGGAATTAATGCCTCTTGGAAGCAGCATTATTTTTTTGGGGGGGGGACTTATAGGTATTATAGCCTGTGTCCCCTTACCAATGTTTGGCACATTATCTTGTTGCTATTGTCCACCTTATGTTGGCCAGGGAGTGTTCACCCTCTACTCATGCCATCACTTTCCTGTCAACATGGAGCTTCCCCTCAAGTCTGTAAGCCAAAATAAACCCTTTTTTTCCCCAAAGCTGCTCTTGGTCAGGTGATTTCTACCAGCAATGCGAACCTGACTGCAACAGTAAAGAGGTAACAAGGAATGGAATTGCTGCTAGGCACCTGACTGTGTGACTTTGGCCTTTTGAAGCTGATTTTCAAGAGGAATGTGGAATGATTTGAAACATTGGCCAAAGAGATGCCCTGCATTGCTGTAAGGACAACTTGATGGAATGTTCTATTCCATCCAGTTGAAAGACCTGAATGCAATAAGAACTAGGGACTGTGAGGTTAGGCTTACGAGGGTGGACTGGGCTATAGGCAGTTTGTGTGAGAAGCTTGCTATTATGCCCATGTCCTGAGAAGTGGTATATGGTTGCTTTGTGTAGAACTGAACAAATGCAAATGAGAGATACAACCTTTGAGACTGGGTGAACAGACCTGCTCTGGGCCAACAAGAAGGTAGACATTTTTGAAGGGGCCTGAGTGCTCAAGGAGTGTCCTGTTCTTTAAAGTCTGCTTTATTCCCCTGTGGATTAACAAACTGGCACCCTGACTGGTATTGTGGAGTATAAGAAATGCAGGAAAGAGAGGGTCATTGTGTTTGCAAAGCTTTCTTGTGTTTTGGAAATGGCCATGGGCAGTGTGAAGCAGGTTTGCTGGATGCCTGCATGGAGACCCCATGGGACCATGAGGATGAACCATGACTTGCAGTAGAGACCCAGTGGAGATGCCAGGACCACGATATGGCTGCCAGGGAAAGCTGCCAGCCCGGATGAAGTTTTCCAGGACTGTGAGTAGCCTAGCTGGAGGGGTGGAATTGGATATCCAGAGACTTGTTGCTGGTTAGAATTGTTTGACTTGGAGACTTGAGTTGTTGGATTTAGAGCTTACAGAGTTTGGTGTTGGCCCTGTTTAAATCATGTATTGCTTGACTATTTCTTTTCTATGCTCAATGCCATCCTTTGCTGTGTGAATGTTTATTCTGTGCCATTATGGGTTTTGGGGGGATGTTTGAACATTAGAATTGACAAAACAACATGGGGACTTTAAAGTTGGATGAATGAATGCATTGCATTTTACATCATGTACGGGTGTCAGTTTATGGGGGCCAGGGATAGAATGTGGTAGTTTGATCCAAGAATCCCCCATAAACTTAGGTGTTCTGAATGCTACATTCCCAGCTGATGGAGATTTGGAAATTAATGCCTCCTGGAGGCAGTGCTATTGTTGGGGTCAGGCTTATGGGTATTATAGCCAGTGTCCCCTTACTAGTATTTGGCACACTCTCCTGTTGCTATTGTCTACCTTATGTCTACCCTCTGCTTATGCCATCATTTTCCCTGCCATCGTGGACCTTCCCCTCAAGTCTGTAAGCCAAAATAACCCCCTTTTTTTCCCCTAAAAGCTGCTTATGCTTGTGTGATTTCTACCAGCAATTCAAAGCTGACTGCAACAGCTCTCCAAAATTAATTTTCTTCCTGATGTCAAAAATCCAAAATTTCTGTGCTATAAATCTTTCATGTAAACAGTACACTCCAAAGTAAGCATTTAGTCATGATAAAACAGACGGGCAGATAGATAAACAGGGAGGAAAATAGGTTTTATTCTGGTGCCAGGTGAATCCAGTCTTTCATATGAGCTCTATCCCTGAGGTATGCCCCCAGCCTCCAAGATAAAAGTTGTAACTTGGGAGACATATGTGCCCAGCTAGCTCAACTGGTAGAACATGAGACTCTTAACTTAGTGGACATGAAAAGAATGACACATTTAAGTTGACTGGGACCTTTTTGCTTTGTACCATGTGACAGCAACAATCCAGTCACTCCAGGGTTATAGTTGAGAACATCCTTTTATTTATCTTTTAAGCAAATGAAACTAGATGAATATTTTGCATTCGATTTCATGTTTCAAATGTCTAAATGCTGGAATAAATGCACTCATCTCTGTCCAAGACTCTTTTTGAAGTTCACCACCCTGACTAAGTGCAGCATATTCTGCTGCCAACTCCTGGTCCTCAAGTCCTACCAGGCTCATGCCACCAGGGACTGGAATCACAGCCAAGTCAGAAGACAGCCATAGCACAGTAGTGGTGGCAGCAGGCATTTAGCTGATTCCCAAGGCATCTCTCATCTCACAGCATAGCAAGGATGTGGCTCTGGTATGGTTCACACTCATAAACCACTGAAAGAGTGCCAACCCTGACGGGTCTGAGCAGCCAGCTTACTTCCTCTGGGTAGCATATGAGGAAAGACTCCCTACCTTCAGTTTTTCCTATCACTCACATCTAGCTGCTCAGGGCTCCAAAATGTACTTGCCACATCTGGATCTGGAAACAAGAGCTATTGCTTAGAAGCCAGATTCCTGCTGTGTTTGGACAGAGTAATTAATATGTCTTTTGCAGGTTTTATTTTGTTAAATTTCCCTTCAATAGTTGCTTGACACAACATCTTTGTGTCTGCTCTATACAATGAAAATACAAACTAAGCAAGAATAGAAAAAAATACATTAAATTGTACAAATTATAAATCTGTTCCAAAATATACTTGCATTCAATAAGATACACACTGCAGTAATATCTATGGTGAATTACCATGCCTTCGGAGAAGCTTCCTATATAGGCAGGGCCAATACTGGGAAAAGAAGCTAAGAGAATGCACACCCAATCACAGTTCATAGCAAGTTTCTTATAGCCAATCCACTGGGTACACTAAACATGTCACTATACCTTTTGTAGATGAGCTCATTACAACTTTGGGAAAATTTCACCCATAGCCCAGACAGTATGGTTTGGAGAGTAAATGTGTTCAGGAAAGCAGATACTCTTACTGTATTGTCTTGCATTCCCACCTACAATGGGGCCACTGGGAGGATTGTTTTCTTCAGGGCAACATGTTTGCAGGACTGAGACAATCCCAAGAGGCTGACAGGAAGTGAGGATGAGGAGGACTACCTCAGTTGTTTTACATTAGAAAAAAAACTAAGATACACAGTCCACAGGCCTGCAATCATCTCCTTTTATCATCTGCTATAGTGCTTGATGTAGTCATCCACTTTATTTAAGAAGTCCTCTTTGTCCCACAATGATTCTCTGAGGCTAAAGTTCAGTGGATCATCAAAATTCAGAAGACAAGTAAATAAAATTCCCAAGCAATATCCTGTAACCTTCCTGTGGGAGCCCAGTTAGTGTCACCAATCAAATGTCCTCTTAGTCAACTTAGACGTATTTCCCCTGTTTCAGAGATTCTGGGATGCCAGGTCAAGCATTTCACCTTAGGAGGCACCATGTTGGATGCATTAACAACTTCAAACTAAAATTTTCCATCTTGATAATCACCGTCATCTGGGATTTCAGTTAGCTGAAAGCAATGTGGAATGTTAGGATCAGAAAAATGCACTTTAGGGCTGGAGAGATGGCTTAGTGGTTAAGCGCTTGCCTGTAAAGCCTAAGGACCCTGGTTCAAGGCTCAATTCCCAAGGACTCATGTTAGAAAGATAAACAAGGGGGCGCACACATTTGGAGTTTGTTTGCAATGGCTGGAGGTCCAGGCACACCCGTTCTCTCTATCTGTGCCTCTTTCTCTCTCTGTCACTCTCAAATAAATTAAAATAAACAAAAAAAATTTTTTAATGCACTTTATATGTACCTTTCATAAGTAACCATCCCTAATGAAAACTTTCGTAGTGGAGTCAGGTGCAGTGGTTGGTGACCAGGACCACTTGAGACTGTCAACCCATTTCAGTCTGTTTCCCAGGATTAGCATTACTTTACTGTGGGCACCCCACATCAGGTGAGAAGGGAAGAGGCCCTGCATCATGCTCAGGCAGTGAGACAATATGTGGCTCTCACAACTGCACAGGTTCTGTGCAAGGGGACCAGAGGTCTTATTTATTTTTTTTCTCGAGGTAGGGTCTCACTCTGGCCCAGGCTAGCCTGGAATTCATTATGTAGTCTCAGGGTGGCCTCAAAATCATGGCAATCCTCCTACCTCTGCCTCCCAAGTGCTGGGATTAAAGGTGTGTGCCACCATGCCCAGCTATAATATGTTTAAACAGCATTTTTTTTCTCAAATAAAATATTCTACAGAACCTAATATAAGAAAATGCATAAGAGAAACTATAAGAAGGCTGAAAAGACTAAGAAAACCCCACCTCACCGGGCGTGCCCTCACTTACATTTCCCACTTTCCCCACTTCCAGCCCTGCATAATCTTACCCTCCTCCAATAGCCCCAAGAAATCTGGATTCCTGGGGCTAACTGTTGGAAAACTATTGTCCTCCAGCAACTAGGGTGCTGAAAACATTTAGGTTCAAACCTTTGTTTATGAATTGAAAAGACCTCAGGAAGCTAAGAGGAAGATCTCAGTTCTCATTCACTTTAAAATAATGTTTAATTGTAAGCTTACATTAAAAAGTGTATATTCATTCTTATATAATGCAAAGTTCCTCAAGCCCTTCCATATATGTACTTTGATTCTGCCTAAAAGCAGTCATGGTGTTAACTGAAAAACCAGTTCTTACATGTTATAGAAAAATGCCTCGGGTCAAGAAGTAACTGATCCTCAGATAGCAGGTCAGGACTGTTTGTTTTATGATTGTGTATTGAGCACAAAGGCAAGGTAGTGATGAAAGGAAAAGGTTGCATGCTGACTTGCAATGCTTTTTTAGAAGTCAGTACTAACTAGGCTTCAATTTTAGGCAGACTACCAAAAATGAAGCTAAGGGTTAGAAAAATACAAAATGTCTTTCCTTGGGCTGGAAAGATTGCTTAGTGGTTAAGGTACTTGCTTGAAAAGCCAAAGGACCATGTTGGACTCTCCAGGTCCCACATAAGCCAGATGTACAAGCACCCAAGGTTGCACAAGGTGACACACATGTCTGGAGTTCAATTGAAGTGGCTAGAGGTCCTGATGCACCAATTCTCTCTGTCTCTCGTAAAATAAATATTAAAAATGTCTTCACTTAGTGTAGTGGTTTGAACGTATACCCCATAGACTTAATCTTTGATTAAGCTTCCTTCTTGGTCTTCAGCAGGTGGAGCCCTGCTGGAAGACACATGTCACTAGGGGCAGATCTTGAGTCCAGTCCTACTACATGTTTAGAGAGGCAGGTGGAGCTCTAGCTGTTCATGTTTGCTCGTGTTGGTTCTGTTTCACTTCTGTGCATGTGTGCTAGAGAGTGCTAGCTTCTTCTACCATGATGAAACTTCCCTTGGAATCCGTAAGCCTGAAATAAACCCATTATCACATAAGCTGCTTCTGGTCGGATGCTTATTCAACCAACGAAAAGGTAACTGTGACAGAAAATTGTTACTGAGAAGTAGGGTCTTTGTTGCAATGAATCTGACCATGAGGCTTTTGGTCTTTTGGAATGTGTTTGTGGGAGGAAGGTAAAAGGATTTGGTACTTTGGACTGGAGAAGCCTTGCAGTGCTGTAAGCAGAACTTGATGGGCTATTCTCATGACAGGTCAAAAATGCTAAATGCAGAGAGAATTGTGGACTATGAAGGCATGACTTATGACCTTTCAAAGGGGAAAGAAAGATCTTTGTTGGAACTTGGCTAGTGGTAGAAAGGCTGGTTGTATACCAACCATGCCCTGAAAACTTGATCACAGTTGGTTTTAAAACTAATGAACTAGTGTGCTTGCAATAAGGTACAGAACAAAATGATATGAAAGATGCATGGTTTAGCAAAGGAAAAATTCAAGCAAGTTTGAAATTCCAGGCACAGAGACTGGTTTTTGGTTACTTAATCTGCAATTGTTAAGGAGATCACCACCATTGAAGGTGGGACAACTGTTTTGCATCATGACAATGGAAGTGAGGCTCTGAGAAAGAGCCACGCAAGGCTCAAGCTATTTAGAATGCAAATTATTTTGAAAGGAGGTGGCTTGAAGGAATTCTAGTGGAAGAATATCCTGCTCCTTAAGGTCAATCATTATTCCACCATGGATTTGCAAATGTGGCTATGTCATCTGGTTTTGGAATATTGAAAAATGAAAGGAAGTAGGTTAGGTAGTGCACATGATTTCAAAAGCAACTGAGATATGGTAATGTGAGGCAGGGTTGACATAAGGCCACAGTATTAAAACAAAGCATGGTTTGTAGTTTAGACCTGAAGATGTTTTGGATATTCCAGGACTATGGAATGGCTGCAACAGAGAGCTGCTGGCTTGGGATAGGATTTTCCTCAAACTTTGGGAGATGTGTTAGGAAACAGTTCATTTTTCTTAAAACAAAACAAAACAAAACAAAACAAAAAAACTCAAATAAATGAAGAATACCAATGGACTCAATTTTCTGGGTTAGTGACTATGTAGTCCTTTGAGGTCTTTCTTTCCTTTGTGCTTTCTAAAGTTTAGCCATTTCACATATTATCATCACCTTCATTACAAAAGAGAATTGGTATCGAGAAAAAGAGAGAACAGAAATAGCATTTCTGAGGAAAGCTCTATACTACTGTAGAATAATGTCAAATATTTTGTAATTAAAGTTTGTACAAAGAATCAGGTTTTGTTGTGTTTGTGTTATCAAATACCAGTAACCAAACTCGTACTCAATAAGAAGAACTTATTTCTTTATATGGAAATCACCTCGCAATGTAAATTTTACCTTTTCATATTAGTTCCGAGCCCGTGGAGGTTGATAAAACTGCTGGGTTGGCCGAGTGGATCTCCTTGGCTGGCCATCACCTCCTCGACGGAACTCAAGAGTTTGGTCATAGGTGCCTTCTTCTTCCTGTTTGCAAAGAACAATGATTCAATATGTTCAAATAGTTCCAACTTCCCTATGTTTAACAGGTCCTCATTTTAATATACCCACTTCAGCTCCCTGGGGAATTCTCATTTGTCAATTCTCAAAACAGAGGGAGGCTAGGGGAAGCAGGGAATAAAAGCCAGGGATGTTGATCAAACTTTTTTGATCATTTGGTAAGATAAGAATATACTATACAGAGGCACAATTAGAAGCAAATTTAATTTTAGAAAACTATTTCTAAAGAAGAGCATGACAATCATATAAAATGTGGTGATAAAATGTGGTAAAAACATAGAAGATTCAATATTATGACAATTTTCTTGAATATTTGGACTTCTTAATTTGTTCAGGAATATGTCACACAAAGCAGTCTTGATAAGTTATATAAAAGGGTTGTATAGCCAGAGAGCAGTTA
This sequence comes from Jaculus jaculus, assembly GCF_020740685.1. Lineage (NCBI taxonomy): Eukaryota > Metazoa > Chordata > Mammalia > Rodentia > Dipodidae > Jaculus > Jaculus jaculus. The sequence goes on from NC_059104.1 coordinate 50,671,236, forward strand.
GTCACCAGCTGTTTGCCCTCATCTGATGAAATCTCTAGCATCATTAAAAACCTTACCCCTAAAGACAGAGAAACATAATAAGTTGGAATGGGGGGATATGCAATTTAAATATACAGAAAGCTTCATGCAGGAGAGGTTGTAGTAAAATGCTTTATTCTTATTTCCTTTCTTACTGATGGGATAAATCTACTAATGCATGAACAGCCCAGAAAAGTTAGGATAAGCAGGTTAACCAGCAGAGAAAGTATAATTAATTATAATATTTTTGAAAGATTTAAAGCAACAAAATATAGCAAAATCCACACTGGTTTCTTACTGAGTGTTGTCACCCTGTTATCAGGGTCTTTAAATTATTTCAGCTATAAAACAGGTGCCTTACTAGGGGTGGAAAAAACAGCTTTGTTTTGTCTATAGAAAAGGTACCAGCTATTTTCTTGACTTTAAATTCCAGCTGAATTATCAGAGCACACTAATTTGCATAATCTTGTAATTTATTCTTTATTCTTCTTCCTCTTCACTTTATGAATCTTTTCCAAAATATTGCTTTTCTTTAACACTACTAATGACAGAGAAAATGAGCTATGTCCCCTAAGTTTTTACAAATACACAACTATTGTAATTTTATTTAATGGAAACAGAAAGATGATAAGATTATTTGAACAAATCTTATGAGTTAGCAATGATATTTAATAGTTGGCATGAACATATATTAGTGGATACCATAGTACTTATAAGAAAACAACTATTATTTACACTTTACAAAGAGGATACAAAAATTCAGGAAGGTTCCTGTTATTTTGCCCTAATACATCTAAGACAACAGCATTTGGTTATGCAAACAAACACTTTAACTCTCAGCCTGCATATAAAAGAAATAAGCCATAAGCCAAAAATTAATGATCATTTTTCAAGGGCCCGTCATAATGTAAATAAGAGAATGGGGAAATCTAACATCACAATTCAGTAACCATCTCTTTCAGCTATCCTTTTCCCATGCCCCTATGATTGACAGTCAATTTGAAAACTGTTTAGAAGTGTAAGATCTGTATCGTTAAGCACAGTAATTAAAATGCAAAAAAGAAAAGTACAAAAGTATTCAGGAAGACAGACATCTTTTTATTATTCTGTCACTGTCCTGAATGATGATTATCAAATATCACTGCAAAGTTTGAAAGGAGAAATACTTAATTTCATGACCAATGACAACATTTAAAACTTTGCATATTAACTGAAATGGATGAAAATATATCTGGCCTATAGGAGAGGAAGCCAATTATGCAGGAAGTAGAATGGAATGTTAATTTTTTCCACCAGCTGCAGAACTGGCTGGAGGACTATCTGAACATCCTTACCTTACCAATAAAGTACACATTAGAGGAAGGACACAGTGTTTGCTGAGTGACTGCCTAATGAAAATGACATTGATTCTCTTCTGGGCTTAAAAGATTCAGACTATATTAAGTAGAGCCAATTAATTTTATAGAGATGACCGACCATGATATTTCTTTCATATAATTTGATGTCTTCACAATTTTTTTATACAAAGTGACAATAAAAAAATGGCACTGATAGTTGAGTTTTCAATTATACTCAAATGTACAATCTTTAACCTTTAAGTTCCTTCGGCACCACCACTAAAGGGAAATCTTGTTTACTCACAGCACCTACGTCTTAGGGTCTACAGCTAGAAATCTGGAGCACTGAATGGGTACCTCTCCCCATTTCACACACCACACTGCTCAGTTTAATAGACTGGTTTGAGCTATCTTTGTATGAAATATATATGGTGTTCTTCTAGTCTATGTTCCACTATATTAGAACTAAAACTCAAAAAATAATAATTTCATAACTTATGAGCATCTTAAAATCTCTGATGATGCAATAGAGCTAGTACAGTCCTGCAAGGCCATGTAGTCCACCCCTTTACACTTAGACAGAGATATGAAGAGACTTCCCTGCATTACACAATTTAATAGAGGAACAGTCCTAGTAGGACAGAATTCTTGGGTAAAGTTCTTTATGAGGCTTGTCATAACTACCATAAGATGGGGCTGGGCTGGAGAGACGGCTTAATAGTTAAGGCACTTGCCTGTGAAGCTTAAAGACCCAGGTTGGACTCCCCATATAAGCCAGATGCACAAGGTGGTACAAGCATCTGGAATTCGTTTGCAGTAGCTAAAGGCCCCTGTGTGCCTAATCTCTACCTTCCTCTTGCTCTCTGTCTCGGATATATATATATATTTTATATATATTTTTTAAGATGAGTTGGGACTGTCCATTTCAGCATCACCTAAGATTGTGAGACTGAGGACCATTACATTAGGACTCAGCTTTTAGCTCACCTCAGCTATATTAGCAGATAAAACCTTGAATTTAAGAAAGAAAAAAAGAAAAACCAACATATTCACACAAGCCTTCTTCATGTTAATATTATTCACTAGCCCACTACTCTTTTTTCATGGAAAGATACAAAACTGTAGAACTACTGTGATTTTAAGCATGAATCAGGTGGCATTTGCAACCAAAACCAAGTAACTACTGATAGAAATAAGTGACAAACAACTTAAAAAAGAAAACACTGGACAAATCTCAACTGCATCTCTTCTGTAAGTCATTTTTAGCCTCTCATCACTGTACACTGTACTGGAAGACAACAGACCACCTACATTATTCCTTTTCATAAATGAGTAGTGATGAAAGTTCATTGCAAATAGGTCACTTGGAACCTGCAACATATTTCGGCAGAAGGGGTGAAACACACTTATGGACTAGAGTTTCTGCTCTGCAAACACTGAGGTAAGATGCAGCTAGGCATACAAAGACACCAAGAAGGAACTCACGCAGCAACTCTCGGCTGGGAGCTCTTTCATCACTCAGGAGACGTGGTGTTGTACCCAGAAGAAGTTGTTAGTGTACCGAGTGGATAGAAGATAGAGCTCTCATAAACACCCCATGATACACAAGCAGACAACACAATAAAAAATTATACTGTCCAAATGCCAACATTCAGTTGTGAAACCCAGGAGTAGACAAGAACACATCCTAGTCCTAAGTGCAAGCAACCTATAGAAGATTCTAAAATTCAGGAACTGAATTTAGATTCATGTTATATGCCACTATCAACACAATTTTGGGGACATTTTCTTTCCTTGTTGAACATTTGTTTCTAACTCTGCCTATAAGGCCTAAATGCCTACCCAATAGCCTAGGGAACTTTTTCAGAGAGAAGGATCACTTTGTTGGCAATATTTATAATGTTTTCCCTCTGTCCCAGCCTAATGAATCAGTTATCTTAAGTTACCCCTCCTCCTGTATTTTTCAGTCATAAAACAAGGAGACAATGACAGACTGCTTTGTTGGAATGAATGGGGAGCAGGGATGGCAATTCTCTTTGTTACAAAAACTTCCCCAAAATTTTCATGCCTGGCCTTTAACAGCTATTTTGTATGTAACAATAAAATTTCTTCAACTTTTAATTTGAGTAGATGTTTAATAAACTGCATATGAAATTCAATATATCTTTTACAGTCATCCTGAAAGTTAGGGTAATCTGCATGATTCAATGGAAATAAGAACACACATCCTTCATGGTTTCACATATAGTCACCTACTCGATAAATTACCATGCTACATTCTGCTTGTCCAGTTAGCTTACACGTATGTAAACACAATTACATTCAGTGTGGAATCCAAGCAAACCATCGCTGATAAAATAAATCTACCTTCACAGTACATTATACAATGGACACTCAAGGTAGAACGTAAAGTACTTTACATGTCTAGAATAATGTTATATTATACTAGAACAGGTAAAATTTAAAACCCAAAGCTGAACCAGCTCTTATTTTCTGTGAAGATCGTGGCCATATGTCATCAACACTGACCATAGTCAATTCTCTTTTTGAGACATGTATTCTATTCCAGTATTTATAATTCTACCACAAATAGCCAGGCCTATGATAGGTTAGAACCATGTTGTAGTCAGCTTCAAGGTGCTGTCAGAATACACCCAACCAAGAGCAGCTTGTGGGATGAAAGGATTTATTTTGGCTTATAGACTAGAGGGAAAACTCCACGATGGCAGCGAAAATGATGGCATGAGTAGAGAGTGGCTATGACCTCCTGGCCAACACCAGGTGGACAATACCACCAGGAGAGTGTGCTAAACATTGGCAAGGGGAAGCCAGTCATGACAACTCTAAGCATACCCCAACAATATATCACCTTCAGGAAGCTCCAATTCCCAAAATGTCACCAGCTGGGGACCTAGCATTCAGAACACATAAGTTAATGGGAGACACCAGAATCAAACCACCACAAACTACATATTATGAAGCAAAGTTTTTATAAGCAATAGTCAACTATTCCAGCTAACTAAAGAGGTTATTATTTGTTCCACACTTGAGCTGGAGCACAGGGTGACTTCACAGTCCTGCTGCTACATGCTCTGCTTCTGAATTGCACACACCATTTGTTTCGTTACTGGAAGACACACCAGAGACACCTGCATGCAGCATATGTGATTATTCCTATTGGGTAGCAAATGGAGCTTTTTTCAAATGAAGTTTTATATAGACTACCAATATAATACAGGTGAGTTCAGATTACAGTGAATGTTTTTGCACATTGGTGAGAAGGACCCCTTACCTTCCTCAGTGCCACCAAGTTTCATTACTTCATAGCATGAACATTATTTTACCTCCTGCTATATACTACAAACTATTTTTATTGGATGGAGGACCTGATTCATGTAAGAGAGTGAGCTAGAGGAGGATCAGGACCTGTAACATAGATCCAGTTCTTATATTCAAGGCCCTTTCTAAATCTGATCACAAAGAAAATCTATACTCATAATTTCCATAAATTAAATGTCTCATTTTAAAATTCACCTTATAAGACTAAATAGGAAAAAAAAAAAAAACCTCTTGGATTCATTAGCATATAAGAATGCTATTATTATATATAACCAAATACAGGAGATATTACTAGACAAATTTACCTTAGTTTTTAAAACTTTGAATAAAATAAAAATCCACTTTAGAAAAAAATATGATAGAGAAAAAGAATATGATAGAGAATTATAGTCTCCTTTCTCCCAGAGCAGCTCTAAGGCCATCTCTTTTATATACTATGTCTGACATGACTTTATTTAAACTAAATCATCCTGTGTCAGGAAAAAAAAATAAGCAATTCAAGACAAAAGAAAAATCAGATTCAAAATCTATTTACCACACAGCTATCCAAATTGTACTCCTGATTTTATATACATAAAGTGATTTCATTCATGTAAAACACAGAATTTCAAAAGAACTGTGGGTCATTTTACCAAGTTTTTGATTTTCTTTTCTTCTTAAAGACTATCTTTTCAAGTCTGGTATGCTGGCTCATACCTATAATCCCAAAACTCAGGAGGTGGAGACAGGAGGAATCATCAGGAATATGAAGCCAGCCTCAGCTACCCTGAGCTACATGAGACCCTGTCTCAATAAACAAAAGCAACATTTTTTTTCTGAAGTTGCATTAAAATCAAATTAAAATTGTTGAATCTATCATCTGAACATCAAGTCATGTGAGTATATAGCTCAAGGGTTTATTCTATGCTCTGCCAATTATAGCACAAGTTAAAGATAAGGAGTGGAGAAGGGTAAAGGATATATGTGGCATATGAACAGAAAGGGGGGGGGTGAACGGGAGGATACAAAGGGGGAAAGGGAGATGGAAAAGATAAGGGAGGAGAATCAAATAAATACAAAGAAGATGAATGATTATTTTATGTATCTCGAAGTTTGCATTTTATCTCATTTAGTACTTGCAATAATGCTTTGAATTAATTAATCTTAGCATTTTAGAGAAGAAATTAAGTCTCAGAGTAATCTGCTCAGCTATGTAAATGGCTATGCATCAATAAGACACTGAAAGTGTATAACCCCAAAGCCATTCCATTGCATCACATAGCAGCAGGTTCACATTTCTCGCTATAGATACTGTTCATTAATAAAATGTAGTCAACATGTAGCAGCATATATTTAAGGTATATAACCTGATGATCTGACATATGTGCACAACATGACATACTCATAATCAAGCCAATCAACATACCCATCACTTTGCATTATAAACCATTCTTTTCCTGTCTTTGTCCTCCTTTGTGGTGACAACAGTGAATATGTCACTTGCAAAAATGTCTATCTTGCCAGGCATGTTGGCACATACCCTCAATCTTGGAAGGCCAAGGTAGGAGGATTGCTGTAAGTTCAAGGCCACCCTAAGAATACAGAGTGAATTTCACGTCAGCCTGGGTAAGAGTGAGACCCTACCTTGAAAAGCCAAAAAAAAGTGTATCTCTCTCTAAAAACCACTGCCTGTTTTACTCAAAGGTTAAATAGATGACAAGCATTTCATAAGTCAAAATAGGAAGCATATACCTGCTCCAAAAGTCATCAATCAAAGATTGTCATAAGAGACACTCCATCAAGACACTAGAATTTAAGAACTTTGTCTCTTAAATCAGATCTGAGTCTCAGTATAGAATCCCCCACATCTAAGCATACTACTCAAACTACTTTTAAGTTTTTCAGGTAGAAAACAGTAATAATCCTCATAAAATTTACTAGAATAGTTACATGAAATCACAAAGGTCCTAGCAAATAGGCAATTATGTTGGCTAATATTCTAAATAGCTGCAAATAAAACATACCATGCTCCTTTCTATTAAACTTTTTAGATTTAGAGAGTTGGTTGAAAACTTGTACCTTAGGTCCTGATAAAGAGTACTGCTTGGGCTGGAGAGATGGCTCAGTAGTTTAGGAGCTTGCCTGCAAAGCCTAACTACCCAAATTTAATTCCCCAGTACCCACATAAAAGCCAGATACACAAAGTGACATCTGGGATTTGTTTGCAGTGGTTAGAGGTCCTGGCATACCTATTCTCTCTCTGCTTACAATTAAATAAATAAGTAATATATATACATCAATACACATACACACACACACACACACACACACACAGTTTTTCAAGATAGGATCTCACTTTTTAAAAGGCCGGGCATAGTGGCACACACCCTTAATCTCAGCACTCAAGAGGCAGAGGTAGTTGAAAATCCCCTTGAGTTCAAGGCCACGCTGAGACTACACAGTGAATTCCAGGTCATCCTGGACTAGAGCAAGACTCTACCTCAAAAAACCTCTATGTATATATTTAAAAGAAATTGCTCAAATTGCTTTGGGTAAAGAAAGTAAGTTGGTCTGCAGTAAATGAAATGGGACCATGCAAACAGAAAGATTATACCACTAACCTTTCTTTTATTTGTTCAGAAGTTCAAAAAGAACAAACAAAATGAAATGAATAATTTCACTTCTATATTAACATTTCCTAATAAAATAAAAAATGAATAAAATGGAGTAATTTTCATTATAATTTATTCTACTATTATTGCCTTTTTTCTTTCTTTTGCAAGCAAGCCCCTTTAACCACTGACCCATTTCCTCTACTGTTTTTCTTTCATTTGGTGGGTAATTTTCTCATGTATTAAGGACAAGGGTTTAAAGAACAAAAATGAGGGAGGAAATTAGCAAAAGATCATGACTGAAAATGATCCCTCAGAAGATACACAGTTTGTATAAAATCTCACTATTTTAAGATGAAGTTAAAAATAAATACACATGAATAAACTCTTTAAACATCTTGCCTTTGGCCCATACCCTTAAAATTAATACTAAATGTCATAAAGAGAAGCAAGTTAAAAACAATTATTTAAAAGTGGAAGGACAGCAATGATGATAAGTAATGGGAAATTCATATGTCTATCAATGCCTGTTAATAAGTTTTTCAGTTCTATGTCTTTAATTTATGTTTGCAAAAGCAATGCAACCCCAAATGTGCTAGCTAAGCATGTAACTTAGAATATGTTATGATTAGAACATATATTAACTATAAGTGGTTTACTTATTCTCATAATTGGTATATCTCAAATTTGGAGCTTAACAGAACTTAAAATGGATTAACCCTAATTCTCTGAAAGAAACAATCATAAAATTTTTACTCCAAGGTAGTTGTATATGGTATGCTGCAGTGACCTGAAATACAGATGCAAGGAAATAAATATTTCTTTTTAAAATTTTATGTCAAATTGATAAACTATAAGCCAGATCTTTGCTTTTAGAAAATACTGAAGGTTAGAATGGGAAAGGGAAATGTGAAATGTTTGGTACAATGAGAAGAAAACTACTCAATTCCAAATGACAGAGAATTAAAATGATTTGCTGAAGGTTTTTTCTTTTGTTCAGAATTAAGGGTCTTAAAACGAACAAGAAAAAAATAAAAAAACAAAACCAGGACAAGTATAACACAAGGTATCACATTCAATCTCCAAATTCATATCCAATTCCTCACTGTAACTGTTGCCTCTCACAACCTGTAGTCACTTGCTTTAGACATAATGAAAACAAGTGGTAAAACCCTCACCCATTATTAGTCTAACTAGTAGAATTTCAGAAACACAGGGCACCAGCAGGAGCCTCTGTATCATAGAGCCTGTCCCCACACCACATAGTGACTCACACAGGATGGTGACTGACTTTTTTTGGGTAACATGATGGGCATTCAATTGCCTGGGCAGCCACTACTACCCTGTGTCTGCATTTCTACAATGGCTGTTCTAATTCAGTCTGTTTTGTCGGCTGCATACAAGTCTAAATTATTTAAGAAGGAAGTATTTACCTCCTTTTTCTTTTAATTTACCCATTTATCAAATGAAAACACTGGCAGGATCTCCATAATCATAGATCTTTTATACAATTTAGTGTTTAATATTCTACATAAACTAGAATTCAGAACAACAGTTCAAGTATGACCTGCCTAGCATATGATGCTATTACATTTTTCTGATGTAATACTCTCCTAGGAAATATATAAAAATCTATAGCCATTTGCTTTAATATTTCTATCCACTGTTCAATCACTGTTCATTCATGTCATGCTTGCCATCAAGTGAAATCCCCATAACTCACTCCATATTTGTAGAGAATGACTTACAACTCTAAACACAAAGCTAGGAAAGGGAGGTTTGAATTGCGGTGCGAGGAGGGAGTAGGTGTTGGGGAGTCTCCCAGGCTCACTGACTTAGCCTCTTCTCTCCCTTGCTTCTGCGAGCACCAGCACACTGGAAGATGGCTGGTGGCAAGGCTGGAAAGGACTCGGCAAAGGACAAGACAAAGGCAGTTTCCCACTAGCCGCTTGCAGTTCCCTGCGGGCTGTACCCATCAACACCTGAAATCTAGGACAACCAGCCATGGATGTGTCTGTGTGACTGCTGCTGTGTAGGGAGCTGCCATCCTGGAGTACCTCACCACAGAGGTACTTGAATTGGCAGAAAATGCCTCAAAAGACTTGAAGGTAAAATGTATCACCCCACGACACTTGCAACTTGCTATTCGTGGAGATGAAGAATTGGATTATCTGGTTCAAGGCTTGATTTCCCAGTACCCACGTAAGCCAGATGTACAAGGTGGCGCATGCATCTGGAGTTCATTTGCAGTAGCAGCAGGCCCTGGTGTGCTCATTCTTTCTTTGCCCCCTTCTCTCTCTGTCTGTTGCTCTCAAATGAACAAAAAAATATTTTAAAAAGTTAGTGTTTGACACACAAGAAGTGTTCTAAGATAACAACATAGAAGTGAAGAGCATCTTGCACCTAGTCTCAGCCACACACACTTCTTTTACCTCATACTTAACAGAGTGGCAACATACCATCTTGCTGTTATCTAAGTATGGATTTCATTTGATGTACTTAAATTTATGTATATCCTCCTTAATTTCCAATTTGAATATGTAAGGAGTTTCTTTTTTTAGGAATAAGAAAATATTCCTTTTTAAACATAAGAAACCTTCTTGACAATTTTCTTCAAATAGTAGAGACTGGGCTGGAGAGATGGCTCAGAAGTTAAAAGCTTGCTGTGCCTGACAGTTCAGGATCAAGTCCCCAGGACCCATATATACAAAGTGGTGCATGCATCAGAAGGTTGCTCACAGTGGCAGGAGGCTCTAGCATACCCATACTCATTCTCTCTGTCTGCCCCCCTTTCTCTCTCTCTTAAAAAAATGAAAATATTAAAAAAAGAGAAACTACCTTATTTCCATCAACTCAGGGAAGAGAAAAATAGCATTTTTACAAGACAAACATATTTTGCTACAATGACTCATTGTTTTAGGTTTATTGAAATCGAGGAACCATGTTCAATCACTGTAATTCCAAACCTGAGCATTTGAGATAGTCAACAGAGATTGTTGGGAAAACTGACATATACTCTGGAGAGTAATCTGCTTATCATCTTTCTCAAAGAAAGAACGTAATAGAATAGGGTCCTATTAACTGTTTTGGTCTTGATGTTACCCACAAATGAAGTTTTGCTCATTTGTCATGCAGGGAAAAGTAACAGCAAGAACAAGTTAAGAAAGCATGAAGTTCTGTATTATATGATCAAAGAGTCTTTGGGGGTTTTAAAATATTTATTTATTTTATTCTTGGTGGTACCAAGAAATTTAACACAAAGCCTCGTGCATAGTGCCACTGAGCTATATTCCTAGCCTAAATATTTGATGTGTAAATAACTGAAAAGCAATCGGTCGTTTTATTTTAAATTCATCTTTTAAGACTAAAGTCTTTCTCCTTGTATAATTTTTAAATCCCTTCAATGAATGTAAGCTGTATAGCAAAAAGTACAGCAAAGAGCTGGAAAGATGGCTTATCAGTTAAGGCACTAGCCTGTCCTGTGAATCTAAGGAACCATGTTTAGCTGTCCAGATCCCACATTAGCCAGACACACAAAGATGAGACAGCACAAGGTCGCATACACCCACTAGGTGGCACAAGCATCTGGAGTTCAACTGTACTGGCTGAAGCCCTAGAATGCCAGTTCTGTTTCTCTTTCTCTCTCTGAAATTGAAAAAAAAAAAAAAAGTACAGCAAATAGCAGCATGTGGTGGTGTGTGCCTATAATCCCAGCACTTGAGAGGTACATGCAAACTGATGAAGAGTTCAAGAACATCTATAGCTACATGATTAGTTTGAGGCCAGCCTGATATACATGAGATTCCCTTACCAAGACAGTTCATGATAGTCTAGTAGTTCATAAACTATAAAATATGTGACACAATAGTCAAATTTCAATTTCATTATCTCTGAAGGACATGATAGTCACACTGAGGAAGGAGCAAATGCTTATCCAGGACAAAAGGCTAATTTGTGCAAAGCCTGGGTTTTGACAAGATTCCTGTGAGTGGCATGCAGCAGGTCCACTGACTGTGGAGATGAGAAGTTGGTGTCAGAGTGAAAGCAAGTGCTGTTCTTTTATGAAAGCTGCTATAACTACAAGAATTCAAGTGTGGAGGAAAATAGCAATTTTTGTAATGTTGTGATCAATACCATTAGCACAAAGGAATACGTGTTACAAGAAAAACTAATTTATTTTAAAAGATTTGTGAATTTTTTAAATATTTTTTGTTCATTTTTTATTTATTTGAGAGCGACAGACACAGAGAGAAAGACAGATAGAGGGAGAGAGAGAGAGAATGGGCGCGCCAAGGCTTCCAGCCTCTGCAAACGAACTCCAGACGCGTGCGCCCCCTTGTGCATCTGGCTAACGTGGGACCTGGGAAACCGAGCCTCAAACCGGGGTCCTTAGGCTTCACAGGCAAGTGCTTAACCGCTAAGCCATCTCTCCAGCCCAGATTTGTGAATTTTATATTAAACTTACATTTTAAGAGTCCATGTATAACTTCATTTTATTAGTAGCTTCATAGTAGGAAAGGGAAAGAAATTCGGAAGAAAAGCATGGTACAAAGAATCAGTCAGGGTTTCCTTCCAAGAGAAGTCATTTAAGATGGATATGAAACTCCTAACTCCGATCAGTAGCTGTTACCGCAGCTCTGGGAATCAAACAATCAGAAAACAATCAGAGACACTATTCCTTCCAAAGCCTCCAAGGAAAACTACAAAAATAGAACGGACCTTATATACCAGGCATTTCAATCATCCAGTGACCTATAGAAATGTTTGAGTAGTTTCTATGTTCCTCACAAAACCCTATGAAACAAACCTTATGAAGCTACTTGTTTTAGCTGCTATTTTTCAGAGAGAAACAAATACATTAAGAAAGATTGTCTATCTAGGCTATGCTGAATGCTACAGTTCATGTACTTTCCACTAGCACAGTGCATGCAGAGGCTGGAGAATATGAGGTCATCTTAAACTCAAGTATGCAAGTATGGTTTATAAAAATTTAGAAATCTCACTCTAAATGCATAATTGAACTACTAAAATGGTATTATGCCAACGATATGAGTCTCTTACTATAAAACCCAAATTATCCACAATCCTATTTACTCTGAGCACAATCTACTCTCTCAACTGACTGCAACGCCTACATTATCCATAAGCAGCTATGAAAATAAATTAATATAAATAAAAAGCTAATTTCTGGTATTAAAAACTAAGTGCTCCCTAGAGTGAGGTGGTATTAGTTCCCAAGTGTAAAATTCTATTCCTTATGATGTGAAATGTAACATGAACATTTCTTCTTTTATTTTTTTGAGTCAAACTATTAGAATATTCTAGTGAATTGGAGGTGTAGAACCTAGCACACAAAGCCAAACTGGCTCTTATGTGACATTTTATATAAACAATAGTTTGTATAAGAATGTTCTAGGGCTGGAGAGATAACTTAGCAGTTCAGGTGCTTGCCTGCAAAGCCTAAGGACCCAGGTTTGATTCTCCATGTCCCACATAAGCCAGATACACATGGTGGCACAGGCATATGGAGTTTGTTTGCAGTGGCTAGAGGCCCTGGTGTGCCCATTCTCTCTCTCTTTTTGTGTCTCAAAAAAATAAATAAATCTTTAAAAAAAAACTTTAAAAATGTTTTTAGTTTATGTATGTGTATAGTACTATAGCATGTGGATACATATGGTAGATGCTCATGTGTACAAATATATTTGCTCCATGAGTATGCATGTGGAGGCCAGAGAAAGATGTCTTCCTCTGTCTCTCTTCTATCTCATTTCCCCGAGATACAGTCTCTCATTGAACGTGCAGCTCCATGTTCTTTTGGTTAGATTTGCTCACCAGGAAGTTTCACTCAATTTTTTGTGTCTGTCGCCTCTGCCCTGGGACATTTCATCCAGCCTTTTGCCTGGGCTCTGGGGTCAAATTCATCCTCGTGCTTGCATAGCAAGCATTCTTATCTGCTGAACCATCTTCTCAGCCCCAGCAAGATGATTTTTATAACTTATTAACATTTTAAACTACACCTAATACCAACGAGTGAAAGAATTTGGACAGCTAGTAACATGCTCATTTTTCTTACAATGAAGAAAGAACCAGAGGCACTCTGTTTTACTGAGACAAACCATACCAGATTATGGAACACAGTAATCACCTTCATAAAACTCATCCAAGTTAAAGTTTTTCTTTCCTTTGGTGTGTATAGACATGGAGCATTAACTCCTCCAAGAACATGATTACTGGAAAGTCAAATAAAGCAGTAAAACTCACTGTTGTACTTATTTTCAAAGTTCTTCATAGTAACTGTTGTAGATTCTAAGACATTTATTTTCAAAAGCTTAGATGAATACTTTAACAGGCAAACTCCAACATTTACTCAAGATTTTGTCACTATAATACATCTTAAATAAGGGAATTTCACTGATTTTATAATTTGATAAATCCCATAATAATGCATTTCTATTTTAGTGAGTGTTACAACATTCAATAATACGAACTTTGAGACAAGCTACTCTTCTACACTGTCTCTGGTCTTAGTGAAAGATTGTAAGCTTATTTGGGTTCTTTTTAGAAATTTTGCCAATGTTTTGGTATGGTAGGAATTACAGCTCAACTATCCAAGGTGGGGTTCCACCCTGCAGTGACAGAAGACTATTCCATGGTTGTACAAACTACCTCTCTGATCATAAAACACTGCTCAGAATAAGTTTTCCTAGGTTTCTATTGGATTTCATTTTATAATTTTATAGGTACTGGTGGACAATAGTTTCTAAATGCCACATAGAACTTGTGATAACTGTTTAAAAAGTATTTCCTCATCTATTTAAAAAATATTTCCAGTTCCTTACTTTCCATGTTAAGAAAATTTCTCTTCAGTTAGTAATAAACAGGTCTACAGGTTAGGCTGAAATCATGGGATTATGTAATAGTTTTTCCAGGTTTGTTCATTTTTTTGGCTTTTATTTTTCTTAAGATAGGGTCTCAAGGGTCTCATCATGTTACCTAGGCTAATCTTGAACTCCTAAACTCAAGTGATTCTCCTGCCTCACCCCCCTTAGTGAGGCTATTGTCTATGCATCACCACATCCAGCTAAATAGCAGTTAAAAAATGATTTTCTATCTTATTTTCTTATTTAATTGAGATAGTAATCTCGAAAGGACTATTTAGGGCTGGAGAGATGGCTTAGCAGTTAAGGTACTTGCCTGTAAAACCAAAGAACCCAGGTTCAATTCCCCAGAATCCATGTAAGCCAGATGCAAAAGGTGGCGCATGTGTCTGGACTTGGTTTGCAGTGGCTGGAGGCCCTGCCACACCCATTTCTCTCTCTCTCTCATAAATTTTTTAAATTAAATTGAAAAAAATTAAAAAGGACTATTTAGCAAAAAGTACAATTCAAAAATATCTCACATGTTAATGTATAAGTGAATGTGTATATTCATAGACACATATACAGTGTATCTCTGATCACTCAGGTACCTAACATATTTGTCTATTGAATGTTATTTCTAATGAGACTTTCCATTAAAAACTGGATGAGTGGTAGGTGTTAGCTTGTGCTTAATAAGCACAAAAAGGCTGTCTCAGTGCTTTCCTTGCAAGGACACAAAAACCAGAAACTGAGAATGAATGTCACAAACAATTCTTAATCATTTATTTGCTTTTGCCTTTTCCAGTTAAAAGTATAATACAAGGCCAGGCCTGGTAGTGCAGGCATAGGTAGGGGGATCAGAGTGAGTCAGCCTGGGACTACAGAGTTTGTGCCAGGTCAGCCTAGGCTAGATTAAGACTTTATCTCAAAAAGAAAAAAAAAATGTAGTCGGGCGTGGTGGCGCACACCTTTAATCCCAGCACTCAGGAGGTAGAGGTAGGAGGATCGCTGTGAGTTCGAGGCCACCCTGAGACTCCATAGTGAATTCCAGGTCAGCCTGGGCTAGAGTGAGACCCTACCTCGAAAAACCCAAACAAACAAAAAGAAAAAAAGTGTAATACAGAAAATAAGACCGTTTATCAAACTGAATTTATACACAGACTATATGTAACTTTATTACTGTAAAAAGAACCATAGTGAAATATTTTCATTCAAGTCTATAAATTGTTTTTATCCATCTATAAATATTTCCCCTATACTACAGTCTTCATTGTGATCTTTTATCATGCTATTTAATATTTCAAGTAAATGACACCTTATTATTTTTTCATTATTGAATGCTTAGGTAGCCTTTAGTTTCTCACTATATTGATAATGTTGCAATGATCACCTCCTAGCTGCCTACTTTTATTCTCTCTTGTTTTCTTAGGAGACATTAGCAACTATAAGACTACTGCTTTCAAACGTGTGTATTTTTAATTCTTAGGAGAAAAGTCCAAAGATAATGGCAATTGACACCACCACTAGCAATGCATGAGAGCACTCACAGCCTTACCAGCATGAGTATAACTATTTATAATTTTCACCATCTGTTGATAAACTTAAAACTGTACCATTTTAAAAGAAATTGTTTAAATTTACATTTATAACCGATTTTTAGGTGTAAGAGATGACACTGCCACTTCAGCAAGAAACCATATTAAGCATAAGTCAGTGGTTCAAGGCTAAGACAAAACAAAATTTTGAACAAAATTAATCTAATAATGATATGAGAAGCTGTTACTATTAGGCATTAATAGCGGGCAAGCAGTTCCTGTTAAGGGGCTATTGTTACTATTTACTCAAAGCCAGGCTAAGCATTTGTAGACAGTGGGGGGAGGGTACAGCCACACAGAGCTTCAGGCTCTTCTTAAGCTCGTATAAAGATGGCTTGATCTGAAAGCAGATGTGATCCAGAAGGTCAATTCTCTATCAACTCCATAGACCCTCTATAAACTGTCTCCCAGGAAGTCAAGCTCTATAAGGTAAGCCTAGCTGAGCAACAAGCCAGGACTTTACTGAGATGAGGCCAAGTCACATGTTATTCATGGAAGAGCTGGCCAAGGAAATGGCCATCAGAGCACTTATTGTTCCTCTACAATTGCTCCTCAGGTTAAGGGTCTAGTTTCCAGTAAGACCACTAGGGAACTTTCAACTCTGAACTATTTCCAGTTCCCTTCATCTCCCAGAGAAAATGTAAGGACTGATGCATATTTACATTCTGGTTTTCCTAGTCAAGCTAGTGAGTGAGCTGGAAACAGGACTGGGAGAGGTTCCCTCTATCCAAGTCTTTCTCCTCAACAGTGTCAGAATTTTCATGCATTAGTGATTACTTCCTTGGGGTTTTCAAGCACACTACTCTGGGAAGATTAAAGAAAGGTGACAGAGAAGGGATAAGAGTGACCCACACTCCAGAGTAAAAATTAATTCACTTGGTTTTACACTCTTAGAAGCATGCAGAAGGTAAGACTAATAGTTCCAGTATAGAAAGGGCATAGGGAGAAGCAAAAGGAGTTAAGTCATTCCAGGGTACTTCACAAATACATAGGTGAGAACCCAACTTCAGAAGAATGGGGAAGTGGCCAAGCCTATGGTCATAAACTGTGTCTCTAGATGTTGGGAGGCTGCAGAACACATTTACATAGATCGTATTACTGAATCCTCACAACATCTTGTACTGAAATTGACACTCAGAGATGTTAAGTAACTTACCCAAAGTCACATAGGTAGTAAGTGGCAGAGCCGGGACTGGAACCCAGGTCTTCTGACTTCTGTGCATTCCCAGCTCCCCTGGAGCTGAAGCAGGGGCAAAAAGGGAGGTGGAAGAAATTTGCCCATGACCAGCCTTGCCCTTTCCCTTTTGAAAAGGCCATGTAGAGCACACATTAACTCTCTGATGACCCTTTGCACCAAATCCTTTCAGGATAAAGCACATAGAATCTGCAAATGTTTCTCAGCCATGGGTTCAAGAATGACAAAAAATGGTATGTATGTGAAACTCATTGGAACCTCAAGCACAACAATTTTCATTTCAGAAAGTAAAACTTTTTATAATTTCAATTATTTAAAGCAGTTTACACCAATTTTTGTTTGGCAAGTTCAAGTATACCTTTTATATTATACGAACATAAAAGTGATTTTGAAAACTGCTGAAGAACCAAGACACTTATCTACCTGTAACTCATGTTCAGAGGCCACTTTTCAGCTATTTTAATCATCTTCCCTTGGTGATTACAGTCATTAAAGCAATTATAATCTTTAAAATAAAAATATATGATGTATTCAGTCTATTTATAGAACAATTTAGGTACTTTCTAAAAATAGAAATATGTATGCATTACCTTTAATTGCTATATTCTTTAAAAAATTATGTTAACAATATTTTAATAGCCTTTTAGAATTTAATTTTTACAACAAAATTTAGATTTTTCTAGTATCTAGTCTGCAGAGTAATACTTTAGATTTGCTTAAAGGAATTACATCTTAATTTCTAACAAAATATGTGTACGTCTGATAAAAATTTATTCCTTATTCTAATGTCCTAAGAACATAAGGGCGCAATTCAAATGAACTGGGCATGTGTCCAACTTTTTGTCATTTCTAGATCTTTTTGCAATGAGTCTTCAAACATTTCAGATTCTTAAAAATCTTTCTGCTTATGAGGACAACTCTAAGAAAGGCCAAGTATGGAGTAAGCATTTATACAAACCAGGGCATGTGAAAAATCAACTAGGGATATCAAGACACTTGTGCCCAAAGCTTTCAGAGGCTGCGTCTCAAAATATTGCATTTATCCAGACTTCATTTGACTAGAGTGAGCTGTCTGAACTGGAAAGTATCCAATTTGACATACTTAAGATGAGTAAGGTGACACACATTAACAAATAAATTAACAAATAAAGGAAATGGGGCCTAGATGACAAAGAAGAGAGGCAGAGAAGGGGAACAGTAAGAAGAAACATTCTCTTAAAAGACATAACAAATTTAATGTAGTAATTCTCTCAAGTTCTTGATGTATTTCCCTATTCATATTGCTTTAAGACTAGTTATATACTTAAAATTTTTTATTAAATCTGTCTTTTGTATACAGATAACCAACTTCACAATTTCCTGGCAATAATACATTATTAAAACACCTGTGAGAAAAAGTAAATTTCTGTACTTTTTCCACATCTCTGTAAGTTTAATTTACCCAAGTCTTTTATAATAACCTCTTATGTGGTCCTGTCATTTTTTAATGGTACCAAAATCAACACTTGAAAAAAATGTGTTCATAAATTTTAGACTTTGAACCATATAGGAATAGAATTAAACTGATTCTAATATCATGCTTTCACTAATGAGCTCTTTGTTAGTTATTTCCTAGTTAAGCAATCTGGGAAAAGCAAGCATATTTATGTTTAATTTAAAGTGCCAGCAAATAGTTATTAAAGAAAATTAGATTTTACAATGGGCTTCTCAAGTTACTTTCTTCAAACCAGCAACAGTTCCCAATCTGGTACCATTTCAGCCTGATGGTCTTTCCCATATTTACTAAGTAACTACTGAAGGGAAGAAAATATATCTCCCATTTCTCTTATATCCTTTCAATCTACATGTTAGCCAATCTACTCTCCACTGAAGGTTTTATATGCAAGGAGAATTTGGTAAAATCTATCATGTTGTGCTGTGACATTTAGGCATTATATCTAGGAAGGAGTCTTCAGTAATGAAGGTCACTAAAACTATATTAAACACTAAACAAATGATTAATGACTGCCTTCTCTTTTAAGTATAGCCTAGTTTTTACACTTACTTAAACTGATACCAACAACTTTTAGAAGAGAAGGCACTTATAGTAGTACATTTTCACTGATTATTTACGTAGTTCTTTTGTGTTTCTATAAACAGCAAATTCTTCCCTCATTCTAAGCGCCTGGGAAGAAGTTATTTCTTAAAATCAGAAACTCCCCCACCCCCATCCATATTTCTTAAAGTAAACTCTGGAATTAGATTCCACAGTAACTGATTTAGTGGATGGTACCAGGAAGATAAGGACAGCAATCTCGGGAAGATGAGGAGGCATGTGCTTCTTTACTACAAGGCTTAGAACATCAACCTTGTAACCAATCACAATTATGTGAAGGCTTGTGAGAAAATACACTAGCCTACTAGTCAAAGAACAATACAAATGTGGCTATAAAACAGAAATTCTGATCTTTTAAGAGTCCTTTTCTCTTTTAGTAATGCTCATAAATCCAACTAAATTAACTTGCTTTGACACTAAAAGTGGTGGTAGAGACTTCAAATCTATTTCAGACTGGGTTAATAAAGAATACAAAAATTCAAAGAAATAATGAAAATACTTTGCTGCTAGAACATATAAATATCATGTGAGCTATTTGGCACAATTTCAGAAAAAGATGGCAGTATTGGAAATTTTTAAAGTGGAAATTTTCTAAAAGTTAACACATAAAAACTTCTAGAATGGGATAAAAGTAAATTAAAAGATCAATGAGTCATGAATAATTACATATAAAGTCTCCTATGCAATAAATAACATAAGAACATAAAAATTTAGGAATATAAATTGTTCTTTATTCATGAAAAAGTCTTGGAATGTTGGAAGAGAAATTTTGATACACTTAAGTCTTTATAAAAAAAAAAACAAACCTCACAGTATTAGAAGTTTGGAAAATCTTACATAATGCACGTTAGAGGAAAATCTTTACCCATTTTGTAGATGGGAAATTTGCAAGCAAGCTAAGAAAACAGTTAAGATGCTTCCCAAGCATCTCCTTCAGATGTTTTCTATAGTAGCAGGATTTACACAGGAGAAAAGTACAAGTTCCACAAGCAAATACCTCTGCTTCTTGAATACTTAAAAGTGCTTACTAATTTGTTATGAATTCAAGGAAGTTCTGTGATATAAAAGTGTACTTAAATTGTTTTAACCTGTTGGTGTTTTCCACATTTCTCTAACCATTAAGTAGAACTAACTCATGGCCTCAGAACACATTTAAAAAAACTTATGGGTTAGACATAAAGAAATATATATAAAACAATTACATTTGCTTTCTTATAATGCTCTAAGGTCGTATCCAGAACTCTTTTACCCTTAATACATTATGTGATATTTGTAAAGGCAGATACAATATACCGATGTACTCACTGTTGTAGTACTTCCTTTCCCTTCTGAGTGGAGCTCACAATCAGTGACAGGCCACTAAGTGAGTTATTTCACGCCAAGGTAAACTCTTGCCAATAGTTCGCAAGTTTCATGAAACTGGAAATTTTTAACATCAAACCAGTTCTCACAAGATCAAACAGATCAACTACTGGTATGGTGACCGAACCTAGAATGCATGATTGTAGAATAGACAGCAAGATCCAGTAAAGTCCAGGAAATTATAATCTGTAAGAAGGGTGGTGAGTTTACATTAAAAGACATCACCACCAGAGGTTCTTTAAAATAAGTTTTAAGAAATCCTAAAAGGTGTAATAAGGAACAGAAGAAAAACAGAGATGACTAATAAGGAAGGGAATGTATATAGCATTAGGTAGAGAAACACAGAGAACCACATAAAATTTAAAAAGAATTGGTAACTGATAACTCATTATAGTATGAAATTAAATATGCACAACACAAGCCACTTTTACCACATCATTGTCAAGATTCAACATCACTGACTGCAGGAAAGAGAACTTCACTGAAGAATTCCAATAGAAAGGGAACAGAGGCTCTATACAATAAGCAACATTAATTTCTAGTATTATAGATGCAGATTAAACACACTCAGAATTTCCCCTGAATCAGAGGATTGTATTTTCTTCTATTGAAGTAGAATGCCTCTTTCAGTATATAAAAATCTTTAAAATACAATGATATTTATATTGTCAAGGCACAGGCCCCATATACGATTGATTTCATTGGGAACACAGAAATAAAAAAAAATATATATATCGTGCAGATTCATTTACTTCTATTTCATTTCCAAGGTAATGAGCAAACTAGCAAGTGCTCTATATCCGTTTGAAAAGGAGTGGTAAATTCAGTAAGTCTAAATTATGGTTTAAGAAGTCCCTACAAGTAAAGTAACGATAATATGTCCACTTAGACAGAACAAGCCCTATGCCAGCAGACTCAAGCATCAAAGAACAACACAAGGGACCGGCAATTCCAAACCCCTGCTGCCATGACTCTCACTGAGGATGCCCTACTGAGATATCTGATTTTGAAGAAAAAATGCCAAATTATGTTATCGTCAGCATAAGGGTAAAGCATATTAAGTTTACTTCTTAAATGCCCTAGACAATATATTCGTAAGTCCTTACTTTAGGCTACCATTAATACAAGGGAGGTGAAAAAAAAAGACTAAGTATAATCTCCTGATATAGTGCATACGTATAAAAAGAGCATATCAACTTTTAAGTTATGCTAGCTTGATGCATGATATTAGTATTTAAGTAACTTCACACTTAAAATCGATTTATAAACCCTAGTTAAAATAGGAAAAAAATAACCTTAAAATAAAGACATCATATCTTAGAAATATTCCTTGCCATATTACTTTACTTTAGGAGTTATTTCATCTTCAGAAAACAAACATAAAATAATAACATAATCTGTACTTTACTTTTTCAATAAAGAAAAACCTGAATCTATTTAAAAAGATTTTTACATGCAAGGTAAAGAGATCATAATATAGTATAAAGTATCAAAAATTAACCATATTTTTATAGGCCCCTAAAATAGCAGTTACTCTCAGCATTAATTTAAATGATGAAATAGAATATTTCTATGAAACATAACTAGGTCAAAACTAAATTTCAAGATATTCATAATTACATTAGATTCAGCTGTCACAGCTGAATTGAGTTTTAAAAGTTAGAGGAATATTTTTTTTTTTTTTTTCGAGGTAGGGTCTCACTCTAGCTCAGGCTGACCTGGAATTCACTATATAGTCTCAGGGCAGCCTTGAACTCATGGTAATTCTTCTACCTCTGCCTCCTGAGTACTAGGATTAAAGGCATGTGCCACCACGCCTGGCTTAGATGAAAAATTTTAAGGTGGCATACTTATTTATACACCTGGAATATATTTATGAATGAGTGGTCTCTCCTCCACTGGAATACATCTATGAAAGAATTTTTCCCCCATGTCAGCAGCTCTCACATATCCAATAAACACTTATGTATAATCCACAACCTCCTACAGGAGTCACAGGATGCCAGGTAACAGATGAAGAAATCAAGCACATCTAATACAATCAAATTTAGCATAAAGAAACTTAAAAGACTACAGGTTTTTAGTTCAGTGGTAGAATACATGCTTATTAGCATGTACAAGGCCTTAGTTCAATTCATAGTATCACAAACATTAATTAAAAATTTAAAAATGAGGTAGGCACAATGGTGCATGCCTTGAATCCCAGCACTTGGGATGCAAAGGTAGGAGGACTGTTGGGAGTTTGAGGCCAGCCTGGGACTAAAGAGTGAGTTCCAGGTGAGACCCTACCTAGAAAAATAACTACAATAACAACAACCAAAAAAAAAAAAAAAAAAAGTGGAAAAAAAGAAACACAGAATCCTCAAGTTTGGTGGCTCATAAAAAAATTGAAAGTATGTTCTAACTACGTTCAAATCAGTCATACAGCTTGCTTCTGACTTACTCTGTAATTATGCTGCAAAATAAAATGGACGCCACGCATGTGATAAGTTTGGAAGTTTTCGAAAATACGTATGGTGGAACATTTTTTTCAATGACCTAATCAAATTATGCACTTAGCACAGAAATTTAAGACTGATTAAATTGTATGCACTAATTTATTTAAGAATTCATTTGCAAGAATGAAAAATCTGGACTGTGCCTAGGCTTTTTCTTAATTCTAGTCATCAGAACTTCACTGTTATATAATTCTAATCTTCCTATGAAGTTAATAGTTTCTATAACAACTGTCCTCATTTTAATATGTACTATGAACTTTGATAACAAGTACAAATTAAATATACCCTAATTTTATCACTATGCCATTAAAATTGCTAACATAACCTTGCTCTAATACATTTAGGATTCATTTTTAACACATTAACTTACATATATTAGCTTTATTTCTCTTCTCATTAAATAAGTTAGCAGTATTTTTATTATGCTTCTTTTTCATATTTTTATTAGTGGCTTTTTATGAATGCTATGTGAATTTGAAAGGATAGCTTTCAAATGTGTTTCCCAGGATGTCATCATTTAAAATATAAACCTGTGCAAAGTTACTTCAAAACTAAATCATGACATAGGGTCTCAATATATAGCTAAAGTTAGACTGGAGTAAGTTACCCTGGGTAGACTTGAACTTGTGATTCTTCTGTGTTAGCCTCCTGAATACTATGATTACTGTCATGTGCCACCAAATAGGGCTAAATTTTACTTTTCAAATAGAGAATCCAGCCAGCTTCAATGAACCATATGTGTACTTTTAGCTACTCAGGTAGCTGAATCAAGAGAATCACTTATGCCCAGGAATTCAAGGCCAGCCTGAGTAACACAACAAACCCTGAATTAAAAATCAAATAAATAAATTTAAAAAATAGACAAATTACAAAGAATTTTAAAAATAGATTTTATTATATTATCTTCCACAACAATTTTGTCATTAAACTAAAATGGAATAAATTAAAGACCTTTACATTATTTAAAGTAAAACTTCAGCAAATAATTTTCTCTACTAGTATTTCATTATAAAATTTGGAGAGGTTAAGAACAAAGACTCATGTCTAAGGTTATTTCTTATAAAATGGAAACAATTACTTTTTTAGGAGATAGGGATGTGTGTGTGTGTGTGTGTGTGTGTGTGTGTGTGTGTGTATGTGTGTGTGATGTTTATCCCCTAAATATAGTCTAGCATTTAGAAGATGTGCAAGGAATATCCGCTGACTAAATAAACCCACAGAAAAACACAATGTGCCTGTCAGTTTCCAGAACTACTACCTAACATCATATACATGTATGGTTTTAGAGGTAACCACGATCTATGCCATCATCAACTTCCAGTTGGAACAGCAGTTAAATAGTTATCATTTCCTAGTACTAAGCAAAAATTTTAAATAAGTTATTATAAAATTTATATTAAGAAGAAAGTTTGGCTATCTATAATTCTAAAACATTTCTTGGACTCAATATAGACTCCAAGCCCCAAGTACACTTAGAAGATTAGAAACCAGCAATACCTTTCCAAGTTTGGGGGAGAAATTCAGAACCAACACCAGGAAAAAACAATAGATTTGTCTGAAGCAGTGTCAAGGTATTTTATAAGGTCTGCAAATTGCCTGTATATCTTTCCTAGTACTAGCTAAGGAACCAGTTAGGAAAGTATTTTCAGAGGACACAAGTAGCAAGTTTTCTTATCTCTAATTATTTTCTCATACAGTAGTGAGAAATACATTTTTTTTATTTATATACCCATAATGTTGCATTTATTTGCTAAAATAAGGAAAATTCTACAATAGCCCAAGAACACATTCTTTAAAAATGGAAAACTAGATAAAACTATAGCAATTATCCAGTTCATAATAAACTGTAAATCTCATGTTATACATTGTAATTAGAAAATTCAATATAACATAGACATGAAAATTAAGACAGTATATCTTTGTTTTTTTATGGATTTTCAAGGTAAGGTTTCACTCTAGCCCAGGCTGACCTGGAATTCACTATGGAGTCTCAGGGTGGCCTCGAACTCACAGCGATCCTCCTACCTCTGCCTCCCAAGTGCTGGGATTAAGACAGTATATCTTAACAGTAGTGAAAAGAGCCAGGTGAAAACTAGCTAGAATAACAACAAACAAGTGTAACTCAACAATAAAGTTTAATATAAATAATTTTTTTAATTAATTAATTTATTTGAAAGTGACAGACAGAGGGAGAGAGAGAGAATGGGCGCGCCAGGGCTTCCAGCCTCTGCAAACGAACTCCAGACACGTGCGCCCCCTTGTGCATCTGGCTAACGTGGGACCTGGGGAACCAAGCCTCGAACCGGGGTCCTTAGGCTTCACAGGCAAGCGCTTAACCGCTAAGCCATCTCTCCAGCCCAATATAAATAATTTTTAAGGACATAAGGTATTTAATCATAATCAGACCATATATTTTGTATATATTGTGATCCCTGAGTGTGTTCTGGAAATAAAAATGGTATATCTAAATGGGAACTATGTGGCCTACCAATAGATGTAAGACAAATAATCCCTAACCTTTGTAAGAAAAACATTAACACTTAGATTTAAGCTTTTAACATGATTTTTATTTTCATTTTCAATACAACAGACTATTAACATAGTCATTAAATCTTTAATATTTCATGCTTTTTAGTGATTCATCCTTACATCTTTGGAAAATAATACAAGCAGCTGATTTTTATAAAGCCTTTTGGTTTATAGGCAGGCTTTTAAAAATTGTTCTGCATATCATTTGAGAAAAATCCTCAGTTAATGATCATTGTAATTTTTTGGAAAACGTAAGAGGTTTTCCAATGTACACTAACAAGCATGAACCATAATAAAATATACATTACTATTTCACAATAAAAAGAATGCACCTATATAGTGTAAGAATTAAAAAACTAAAAATTCCATAACCTGTGCTATAAATAAGTAATTGTGTTAAGGCTTCTAACAACTTCCCTGCACCTTTGCAGCCCTTTAATTTTTCCAGTATGATTGAATCAACTAGAGTAATCCTCTTATTGGTACAGTAAATATTTTGTTTCTTATAATTCTATAGTATTGATTAATTTAACCTTGTTGCAGTCCCAAGTGACAGAAAGAAACAGTGCTCAGACTGTAACAGTAATGCTCTTAGAGGCTCAGAGAACTCTACATTAACCCTACATTACATGTACTGACTGACATCTGCAAAGGTTGAACTTCTATGACTTTACATGTATGTATGCATCAATACAGATATATGGTGACACATGAGGAAGTGTTCAGCTGCTGGCCTCTCTTTCAAGGAAATAGTTCTCTCAGGTTACTATGCATGCAGACAAGACTGAATGGCTGATCTTTTCCTTAATAATGATGTATATGACCAAAAATGATATATTGATTCATACAAGATCATAAAACATGAAAAATACTTGATTATCTATAAACAAAAGAAAAGAAATGCTAAAGTCTTCAAAGATTTCATGATTCTACTCTGTCTATAAAAGAATTTAAGCATCCTATTACTAGCATTTATTGAAAAATGAACTCATGTAGGAAAATAACAAGGCAGAGATGAGAATGAACAAACTAGCAGAATATACAGTGTGGTCTAAATCAGAGTCACTGACAGAGGAATGACATCAGGGAAGTTTACTGTCCAGCTTCCTTTGTGCAAACCAAAACCCAAGGACAGAGAGAAAACAAAGTCACAGCAGTAGAATGAACACAATCATTTTGGGACCTGACACCTCTAAAGGAAGAGCTACCGGAAGGGACAACAAAAAGCACTCATCACTTCTCTCTAATATACCAAAAGGAAGGAGACAGAAAGGAAGAAAACTGTAGTTTTCTTTTAGGAGAAAGGAGTAAAATTAATTCCTTACCATGACTTCTAAAAACATAAAAACTAAATAATGTATAATTCTATTTTGAAGCTGGTCATAGTGCCACATGCTTGCCAGCACTTGAGAGGTGGAGGCAGGAGGATCAAGAGTTCAAGGTCAGCCAGGCATGGTGGCACACACATTTAATCCCAGGACTCAGGAGGCAGAGGTAGGGGGATCACTGTGAGTTCGAGGCCACCCTGAGAATACAGAGTAAATTCCAGGTCAGCCTGAGCTAGAATGTGACCCTACTTTGAAAAACCCCCCCAAAAAAAAAGAGGTCAAGGTCATCCTTCTGAGCTATGTGAGACCCTGCCACGAAGAGAAAAAAAAAAAAAAAAAAAAAAAAACAAAACACAACTCTACGTTGACTCTGATAGGTGTGGCTACAACCAACTAGAAGAATATAATGAATAGCAACATAGGATTCAAGTTCTAGAAATACAGACACAGTAAACAATTTAAAAGGACAATGGAAACAGCTATTATATGAAATTAAGAAGAGTGAAATAAGGTTAAAACAAGTTTGCCCAAGGAAAAAAAGACATCAATTAGAAATTGACGGTATTTCAGTCTTCCAGAGAAAAGATGAGAGTGAGAGAAATGGTCTTTATATAGTAAAATGTGACATAAGTCACCTTAGAAAATAATCATTTTTCTGGAATTACAAAGGCTAGCTCAAAAAGCCATGGCCTCACACACGAATGCTTCTGTGTCTGTGTGGTTGCCTTTATTCATGGTTGATGGTGGTATACCAGAGAAGGCATAACACAAAAAACTCGAGAGACCAAATCTAAAAGCAGCAAATAAGAAAATAATATATGGCTTCAATGATAAAGACTACCAGCTGGATGACATAATTTTATGGCATATTTTGGCATTTTAGGGAAATAGTAACAAATTGGGTTTATAAAAATTTATTAACAGCTACCCACAAATTAGTGAAAAAAATAATTATACGACTTCTGTCTTATATGTGTGTTTCTGCCTAAATGTGATTGATAATCTATATAAAGTTATTGTAGTCCTATAAAAAATGGACTCTGTAAGGCCAATAAATTCAAAATTATATCATCAAAAGTTACTACACAGCTTTGATAAACAAATGGCAATAAAACTAATCAAATAATTACTAAGTGGATATTTATAGGTACTCAGTACATAAACATGTGCTTAAAAACATGTGTGGTAAATAAAGTATGAACTCTTAATTTAAGGTGTTGTTCTTTATTTTACAGGTAACTAAATAATAAGTGATTAAATTTCTTAACTGTTCAATATAATTTAATCAAATTTAAAGTAACAATTTGGAAAACAAAATATGAATAAAAAATTATTTTACACATATAATTTTTTAGCAAATACAAAATTAAGAGTACCTATTTCCAAACCATAATACAAGAATACGTTATACAATCAAAGCAATTTCAATACATTAATTTCTATTTTTTTATTAAATATAACCATTAAATTAGAGCAGCTACTTTTAAACAAATTTGGTATATATATTTTTTAATTTGGTATATTTTTCATTTGTAAATTTTATATGATTATGACTAATCTTTTAGAACTATAGATTTTCTTCAAAGTAGCCTTTGTACAGAATTTGAATCACATACCCATGCCTCTGTTTGAATGGGCTTCATATTACTTAGCAGCACCTCTTCATAGTTTCCATAATCAATGAACTTAACAACTGCTGTCATGCCGGAAGAGTGGAGAGCTTCAACTTCTGCTCGGTAAAACTGAGGAAGCAAAAAGCAGTTTTAAACATGATGTTCAATGTTGCCTGCAAGGGTATTATGTATTCTAACAGTATCTCTTCACTAGATCATCAGAATTTGGAAATGCTAAAGGGAACAAATTTCGTATTCCTCAGATCCTTCTAACAGACAGGCTATTTCAAGTACAGTAGGAACTTATTTCTAACTCATATATTTAGCTAGCAACTAGTACATTTTATGTTACAAAAGTATTAAATGATTTCATGATGCTTTCTTCCCAAGTCTAGATGCTAACAAGTTTAGAGCTCCATGCCAGAATTATATGTTATTATAGGGCTTTGGTATATATTTTCTTTTTATGGACTTTTTGGCCTCAAAGTATTATGTTGTATGAATTATCTTGAGCAATGCTAGGAAAAGAGGCTTATGCCCTACGAACTCAGAGGATAGCCTTTAGCTCTTATAATTCTACAGGGTTACTGAAAGAGTATAATATATCAGTTGTTTAGTTTATATCTTCAACTCTCCAAAATATAGTCCTGACATAGAAATCAGTTTTAAAATGCTTTATTTAAGAAACCCAGAGCCCCTCTGTTAACAAATAAATAAAATTATTTTTATAAAAAGAAACCCAGTCCAAAATAAAACTACATATTTAAAACCTTAAAAACAAAAAGCCTTCAGGCTGGAGAGATGGCTTAGCAGTTAAGGCACTTGCCTGCAAAACCAAAGGACCTTGGTTCAATTCCCCAGGACCCATGTAAGCCAGATGCACAAGGTAGCACATGTGCCTGGTTCATTGGCAGTGGCTCGAGGCCCTGGCACACCCATTCTTCCTCTCTCTGTTTCTCTCTCTCTTTCTTCCTGTCTCAAATAAATAAATAAAAATATTTAAAAAAACAAAGCCCTCTATAGTTTAATAAAAAACGATCCTTGTGAAAAAATAACTTCTGAGCTGGGGAGATTGCTCAGTGGTTAATTAAGGAAGCTTACTTGCAAAGTCTACTAACCCTGACTCAATTCCCCAGTAGCTACATACAGTCAGATGCACAAAGTGATGCATGAAGCTATAGTCTGTATGCAGTTTGAGGTCCTGGCATTTCCATTTTCTTTCTCTCTCTTTTGTCTCTCTCTTCTCTCCCTCCTTCCATATTCCTCTCTGCTTGCAAATATATAAATAAAAATATCTGTAAAAACTAAAACATAACTTTGCATACTGTGGAGAGCATTTTAAGTAAGCTGTAGTAGTCAATAAAGCTGAGGAGCTCAGAAGAGTTTCCTGAAATGTGCACACTGGATTCAGAGAAGATTAGTGCTTTGCCAAGTAAAAAGCTGATAAAGATGTCCCAGGGGAAGTCAGTTACAGAGACATGAAACTGCATAAGAAACTGAAATCAGTTTTAGGTCAACTATATTTTGATGGGAGATGATCACTTGAATCAACAAATTAACAAATCAACAAATTAAGTCAGATTCAGTAAAGAAAGGTCAGATAAGGGAGGGTCTGTCTACATACTTGAGAGTACTTCATCTATAGGTGACAGATTTTAAGTAGGAAGAATAACATGGTCTACAACCAGGATCATAGTGGTGGCTGTAGCAATGACAAATTTAAGAGGAATAAGGTTGGAGGCAAGGAAACTGTTAGGTCAGACAAAATGGTGTTACAGCAGGAGGGTGACAGAGGAGTCACCCACATTCCTCAAGAAATTGTTTAACCATTATCCCTCCCCTGCCTAACAAGGCTCCAGGTCTGGATTTTCTGTCCCCTTATCTCTCCCTGGGTCACTTCTGGTCTCACCCTATGACTAATATAAAGAACACAGATTTACTGCCCCAACAAAGAAATTCCTTCCCTTCCTCACCTTCCCCCAACTGAAGAGCCTATAAAGTCTACTATCTGCAACCCCAAGCTGACTGTACCACTCTTGAGAGTCAGCCCTGGTAGCTTGTGTCTCCCCCGACCCACCAAATAAAAACTTCCATCTTTGCCTTAGAGTGATCTCCGTGTTCCTTGGTCACTTCTGAACCTTACAGAAGCCATTGTCAGGGTTTTAGAATAACCCAGTTGAAAGAAGAAAAAGCTGGAATTCACTTTGTAGTGTGGAAGAATGAGGAAAAACTGCCTTCAATTCTCAGTTCTTCTGTGGACAAAATGCTAGAGAAAGGGCAAGATATGTAATTGAATAACTCTAAGCTATCATTACAATGTAATTAAGGTAGTGTTAATGACAATCATAGTTGGTTCATTTCCTTAAATTTCTGCCTTTATTCTAGAAAAAAAAAAGGCAAGTTGCTTAGGCATTTGAAAGGTACCTCTTACAATATGTAGCTTCAGGAGGTAAATAGTTCCATCTCTCCCCCAGACAGAATATCGATTGCTTAATTTATTTCCAATACTTAATAGCGTAATCTACAGTCCAAAGACTCTCTTTCTAAACTAAAAGGATCCACACTGGCATAAATCAAAATAGCTATCTGAGATCACCCAGTTACTATAAGAATACAGTAACAGCACAAAAGTATGCAGTACTAAGTACTATGTTTTAGATACTTTTGATATTATTTTAAACATCTTCAATATGGGTAACAGATTCAGACAGAGGAGTCACCCACATTCCTCAAGAAATTGTTTAGCCATTATCCCTCCCCTGCCTAACAAGGCTCCAGGTCTGGATTTTCTGTCCCCTTATCTCTCCCTGGGTCACTTCTGGTCTCACCCTATGACTAATATAAAGAACACAGATTTACTGCCCCAACAAAGAAATTCCTTCCCTTCCTCACCTTCCCCCAACTGAAGAGCCTATAAAGTCTACTATCTGCAACCCCAAGCTGACTGTACCACTCTTGAGAGTCAGCCCTGGTAGCTTGTGTCTCCCCCGACCCACCAAATAAAAACTTCCATCTTTGCCTTAGAGTGATCTCCGTGTTCCTTGGTCACTTCTGAACCTTACAGAAGCCATTGTCAGGGTTTTAGAATAACCCAGTTGAAAGAAGAAAAAGCTGGAATTCACTTTGTAGTGTGGAAGAATGAGGAAAAACTGCCTTCAATTCTCAGTTCTTCTGTGGACAAAATGCTAGAGAAAGGGCAAGATATGTAATTGAATAACTCTAAGCTATCATTACAATGTAATTAAGGTAGTGTTAATGACAATCATAGTTGGTTCATTTCCTTAAATTTCTGCCTTTATTCTAGAAAAAAAAAAGGCAAGTTGCTTAGGCATTTGAAAGGTACCTCTTACAATATGTAGCTTCAGGAGGTAAATAGTTCCATCTCTCCCCCAGACAGAATATCGATTGCTTAATTTATTTCCAATACTTAATAGCGTAATCTACAGTCCAAAGACTCTCTTTCTAAACTAAAAGGATCCACACTGGCATAAATCAAAATAGCTATCTGAGATCACCCAGTTACTATAAGAATACAGTAACAGCACAAAAGTATGCAGTACTAAGTACTATGTTTTAGATACTTTTGATATTATTTTAAACATCTTCAATATGGGTAACAGATTCAGTATCACTGAGTTTCATAGACAATTACAATTAAGATTAAAGTTTTAAAAATTTTATCAAGCCAGGTGTGATGGTGTACACCTTTAATTTCAACAATCAGAAGGCAAAGAGGGAGAAGGATGACTGTGAGTTGGAGGCCAGCCTCGGACTACAGAGTGTGGGCTACAGTGAACAAACTTGTCTGCCACATGCAACTCTCTGAACACAAGCAGGTTTTTTCTTCTCTGTTCTTTCATTTCTTTCTGGTCAACAATTCATCTGTGCTCTTCTGGCAAGCAGACAGAGTACCATGGAGATATCCTTGCTCCAAAGGAGGGCTGATTTATTTATTTACTTATTTATTTGCTTTGTAAGGGTTGACTGTGGTAAGGGTGCTTTTACTGCTTGAAGTACATTCATCATGGAAGTTCAGTGGAAAGCCTAAACAGAAAGACCAAACCTTTCTCAACTCCAGTCTCTTACTTTACTGGCTATTGTCCAGGTCAACTCATAACAACCTCATGGCACCCAATACAGAAATGTTCTTCCTAACTTTACACAAAAGCACTGGACACAGAGAGCATTTGTCTAAGGTATAAGACTAATTTACAACCCCTCCACTTTTCTTGCCACTAAAATGTGGGAAAGGTAAGTAAGTATTAGGAATTCCTCACTATCCAAAGCAGGATTTCTTTGACTTTGTAAAGTCAGTGGTCTGAAGCATATACATGAGGACACCTGTATCTGCTCCCAGACCTGCCTAAACAGGCAGTACTGAAGTTCCAGCCAGTGAGACAGTGTTCCTGAGGCAGCTTTTCAAGAAGACACAGTGTTCTTTCTTCTATCCTTGAAGAAAGATTTAATAGCCAGAAATTCTATCTCTAAATGAATATCCCCAGTTCATATAAAAAATTTGAAGTCAATGCCATCTTTCTTTTCAACTCTGTTTCCTCCTTTTTGCTCCTTGCTGCTATTCTTGTTAACTGTTTTTTTTTTTAATATTATATTTATGTGAGACACAGAGAGAGTGAATATGGGCATGCAAGGTCCTTCTGCCACTGCAAATGAACTCCGGATGTATGTACCACTTTGTCTGTCTGGCTTTATGTGGGTACTAGGGAATCAAACTCAAGCCATCAGGTTTTGCAAGCAATTACTTTAAACTGGTAAACCATCTCTCCAACCCCTTGCTGCTATTCTCTTGTAACAACTAACACCTTGTTAATACCTCATTATCCTCTGAACACATCAGGGCCTGGCCCCACATCCCAAGTCTGAAAGTGTCCTTATAAAGGATTCTTCCAAACTCCCTCAACTGAATTTCAGCTCCTTGAAATCTTCAAATACCTTAGTTCGACCACTCACTTAAAAAAATGTCTGTTTATTTTCAAGCAGAGAGAGAGAGAGAATAAATGTGAATTGGCATGCCAAGGTTTCTTCCCACTGCAAACAAACTCCACATGCATGTCCCACTTTGTGCATTTGGTTTTATGTATGTACTTAAGAAACAAACCTGGGCCATCAGGCTTTCCAAACAAGTACCTTTAACCACTGAGCAATCTCCCCAGCCTTCTACCTCTCCCTTTAACCACACATTCTTATGGGTATGTCTGTTATCAACTAAAATTACTTTAACTAGGAAATATTTATCACATAGGTTTTTTTTTTCTTTTTTGGCATGAACCTCAAATCTACTGAAAGTCCTCACTGTATAACTCCCTTACATCTGCTTTTACTAATATCTCTAGTCCTCTGGCCACACTATTTTTCCTGCATAAATGTCCCCTCCTAAATTACATAAGTCATTATGAAACCTCTGTCCTGTGAAGAAAGCAGAGCTACAGAAGAAAACCATATGTAGTCCTGTCTTCAAAGAATTTAGTACTGTGGTGGGGAAAGTTATTAATTCTGAAAAATAAAACGCAAACACAAATTGTAGTAACAAAGTGAATAATGGACTGATTGAAAAGGAGGCAGCAGGTCAACCATGCTTCCACAGTGATCCTTGAGCCAACGCATTCGTAATAAAGAACTGTAAGGATGACTTGCACCGAAGAGAAAGCGTGCCTCTGTGAGAGGGCTCTGCACTGTCTCCGAGCTCCCGCCTGCACTACTGCACTCCTCCTTGTCCTCTTTTTGTCTTTTCCTTTCCTCCACAACTCTTCTCTTCCCCGTAAGCCACCATATAGTATGGAACTAAAGAATGTCTAAATTATTGGCCTAATGATTATAAATTATTACAAGATACAGAATTAACTTATATACTCTTCTAAGTAGGTTGAATGTATGTATTCTCTTCAAATAAAAATTTGTATAATTTTGTACCACTGAACATATTATTTTTCCATGCAAATGAGTAAAATTTGCAAGAACAAAAATATATATTTATAATTCAGCAAATGACAAGTGAAATGAAACTGGACCAAGCATAAATAACCTTCACAGTGCATTTCTCATTTATAGGCTAAAACTAAACTTAACCAAATATCATGAAAAATTTTGCCTACGCATCCACAAAACATGTTAAATATTTTACTTTACAAGTATCAGTTAGATAGCTATAAATCTCTTTAAAGACTTTAAACAGGAATAGTTATAGAATAAAACTTATTCCTGAAGTGACTGCCTCTCTCTATATTCTACCATGTACGGTATTCAGCAATATTAGTACTGAACATGTTAAAGCATTTGTACCTTGTTGTCTTCCCAATAAAGTGCAAAACATTCATCTCCAGGTTTCCATACTTTTGTATACTCGAGAGGAATGGATGAATCTATCATTTTTTCTGGCTTAATTGGCCCAGATCGTCTTTTGGGCCCATTATTATAATATATTTTGTCATCATAAGGTACTGCTGAGACAGGTCCTGCTGGTTTAATCGGTCCTACTCGTCTTCCTTTCAGTGGCATTTCCGGCTCTCCATTTGGAACACCAACAAAAGTACTACTTCGGACAGGATTCTGGTAGTCAGTATTCACACTAAAATGTTTTTCAATTCTGACACCACTGAAAGCTTCATTATTTATTGTCCGTGAGTTCCTATCATAAAAATGACTGGGAGTGCCTGTTTGGTTCTCTCTTTTCCCACGTTTTTGATTGTTATAATCTATGGAATCTTGAGGAAGTGGATTTTCTTTTGCCTCTGTGTAGGATGGACCTTTTCCTGATCTGCTTTGCATAGAGTTCTCTCTCTTTCTAAAAGCACTGTCACTGTGCTGAGTACTTAGAGGATATGAAGGGTCTTTCGTCCTGTCATATCTAGAAGAATATGGTCTATCACACCTAATTCTCTCCTCAACCCAGACGTCAGATCCTGAAGAACTGCTTGGTCTTTCAGAACCTCTATTTCTAGGTAATCCACTGCTTTCTAAAGCTGACTTTGAGTTTTGGGGGTCTCTTTGAAAACGAGGAGGTTTTTCATTTCTTAGCTGCCTGGCATCGTTTCGAGGAAGATGTCTTGGTTGATTAGCATCTTTAATTCCATTCTGCTCAGTAGTTGTCATTCTGTGTTGTCCTTGATGAAGGTACTGTGATTGAGACTTGGATTCTGAAAAGTAAACATACATCATACATGTCAAACTAAAGATTATCAATAGCAATTATCTTAAAATGTCTACTTGCAATAACACAAGATTTTATTAATTCTTGCATGCATGTGTGTGTGTGCGCGTGCGTGCGCATGCCAGGTTCTCACACTGCTGCAGACAAGTGCTCGATGCTTTGGCTACATTTTGTATCTGGCTTTATGTGTGTATTGGGGAACTGAACCTGACCAGCAGGCTTTGCAAGGAAGCACCTTAAAGCACTGAGCCATTTCCCCAGCCCCCAAATACCTTTTTTTTTCCATAGTTCTAGGAAGGAACCTGGGATCTCATATACATTAGGCAAGCACTCTACCAGTCCACTAACATATTACTGAACAATTTTTTAACATTTCTATACCTTGCTAGCTTACTTGTCTGCTTTTCTTCATATCTAATATAAAGTTATCTTAGTTAGTTACACTAGAAAAGTAATGAAATAGTATAAACCAAGAAAAAATAGTGGATACCTTCAGCCATATGTCTTTTTTTTTTTTTCCTGGTTATTTTGAGAAAGGATCTTATTCTAGCCAGGGTGAGCTGTAACTCATGGTGATCCTGTTACCTCAGTCCCAGCCTCTATAGAGATGAGATTAAAGGCAAGAGGCACTGTGCCCCAGCTCATTTATCTTGGTTACTGAATGTCTACACTATTCCAATCTAGGTATGCAATTTCCAAAGAGCACTGCACACTGCTAACTTAGGAAGTCATTAAACTGGGCCAGTGCTCTCCTGAATCCTACTCATTCAGAATAGCACAGCTCTCATAACCAGTCACAGTCTAACTAGCAAAACTGTTTTCTCAAAGTGAAATTGCAGCTTGTATTATAGATAACCTACTATAAAAAAGAACTTTGTGCTATATCAAAGCAATTAAGTAAGGGAAGTAATACTTGGAAATACAGAAGAAAAGTGTCAAAAAATATTACAAGCCCTAACAACACAGGAACAAAAGCAGTGACATGGTAAATATATACTAATAGATCGCTGTATATAATAGATCATTATACAAATGGCTGTATATCACATAGTAATTTCTATTCTATTTCAATTTATAAACATTACTTAGGGTTGGAGAAATGGCTTGGTGGTTAAGGTACTTGCCTGCAAAGCCTATGGACTCATGTTCAATTTTCCAGGTCCCATATAAGACAGATGCACAGTGATGCAAGCTTACAAGGTTGCACATGTACACAAAGGGTCACACGCATCTGGAGTTTGATTGCAGTGGCTGGAGGCCCTGGCACATAAATTCTCTCATTCACTCTCACTCTTCCACTCTTGCATTAAAAATAAAGAGAGGGAGCCAGGCATGCTGGCACATGTCTTTAATCCCAGCACTCTGGAGTCAGAGGTAGGAGGATCACCATGAGTTCGAGGCCACCTTGAGACTACACAGAGAATTCCAGATCAGCCTGAGTTAAAGTGAGACCCTACCTCGAAAAAACAAAATAAATAAATAAATAAATAAATAAATAAAAATTAAGAGTAGGGGGGGCTGAAGAGATGGCTTAGCAATTAAGGTGTTTGCCTGCCAAGCCAAAGGACCCAGGTTCAATTCCCCAGGAACCATATAAGTCAAATGCACAAGGTGGTGCATGTGTCTGATGTTTGTTTGCAGTGGTTAATGGCCCTGGTATGATCATTCTCTCCTTCCCTCTCTCTTTCAAATAAAAATAAATTTGAAAAAATGGGCCAGGCATAGTGGCACATGCCTTTAAAAAGAAAAAAAAGGCAGTCTGTTGGGCTTGCCTCAATTTTTTTTTTAAATAAATTAACATTATTTGTACTTTATTCTGTTGTTTCACAAAGAATGTCTGTAACATCAATTTATCTTTCGTGAATAATGTTTCTTTTGTTATTTATCAGTCAACAAGCAGATCATAATGTTTCCTACATTTCCTCAAGGTCACAACATTTTCAAAGACATTCACAATACTGACATTTGGCTGAGCCTATCCACAGTATTCAAAGGAAACTAACTTTGTTGCTCTCTGATAATAAATGCAAAAGCACCTTCCCTTCCTCCTCCCCAGTCACTGTGGCAAAACTATTCCTATGTTTCCAACACCCTAATGGAAGCAATCAAATAAATGGTTTAGAATAGGAATAAATGAGATAGTTAAAGGTTCTGAATGATAAAACAGGTCAGGAGACCAAAAAAATTTTTTTGAGAATCAAAATAGCAAGATGAATAAAAAAATAAAAGAAAAACATCAAAATTCAACTGTCACTGGAAGCAAGAAGCCAGACTAATAGACTTTAAATCCATTTAAAGTAAAACAGAAATATTTTCTAAGTAGAATCTGCACCAAAGAAACCACCCATTAAATTATGGCAAAGAACAAAGAGTTTTCAAATACTCAAGACTTCCATCCCTAGCTCAGATTACCCTCACCACAACTTCACACCCTAAGCCAAGACTTCACTTAAAGGAAATTTCCCGTAAGAATACCTGCCTTATAAGCATAACATGAATGCCATATTTTAACATCTGTACTCAATTTTAAATTCTTCTCTAGATAGGGATGGTGATTTTCAGTTTTCCTTGACACATCTACTTTGTTTAAGAATAAAGATTCAGGAATATGAGACTGCTGGTGTCATACAGCATACATTAAACAGAAGAAGAGAAGGATAACCTTACTCATATAGTAACGGAGGAAATCTTTCCCTTTCTAAAACAAATCACACATGAAGGTGATTTGCTACCAACTGGAGTTGAATAGATATTGGGGGTGTAAGTTTCCAGAACTGCTATATTTAGAGATCAGTTTTTCTTTAACTTTCACAGATACCTATAATGGACAAAAGATACTAAAAAAGAAAAAAAAGTTCATCATGACAGAAAACTAAAATCCTAGATTACAGACAAAGACTAGATCACCATATATAAAGAAGATCCACTAGGATTGATCATGTGGGAGGATTTAATTTTAGTTCTTCTAAAAGAAGAAAAATGAAAAAGTTTCTAGGCTACAATTTAGGATTAAGTGGCATTTTGAGTCCACTGGATACTATCATTAATAGGAAAAACCCAAACTCACTACTAGCTCCAGATCTAGGACTTTTCTAATACAGTTCTTACAAACACCTAAATGTCTTAATTTAGATAATTAATCATTCTCATAAACCAGCTTGCTTCTACAAGAGTACAGTTCTGGAAAAATAACAAGAAATTTCCTTGCAGCTTATTAAGCAAGTTTAGGAAAATGCGTGATAGTAGGAGGAAAACTTTTTCCATTTAACTGTTAAAATATTATTTCCATATTGAATTAATAACTTAAATTATAATGTAATATATAAAATAAATGAGAAAGTTTAATAATACTGTGCATATTTCAATTTCATTATAATGCTGAGATAATATAAATAGAATAAAATTTATAAGGGGAGTTATTTGTATAAAATACAGGAATTCAACTTATCATTTTTAACAAACAAGCTCAGGAAAATGCCTGATAAGAAAGAGGAAGTATAATTCTATTTAACTGTTAAAATACTATGTCCAGCCAGGCATAATGGTACCCACCTATAATCCCAGCACTTGGGAAGCAGAGGTAGGAGGATCGCTGTAAGTTCGAGGTTACCCTGAGACTAAATAGTGAATTCTAGGTCAGCCTGGGCTAGAATGAAACTCTATCTCAACCAAAGAAAAAAGAAAGAAGGAAGGAAGCAAACTAACTAAATCGCACAATTCTGTAACCTCAATATGGGAGGGGGAGGGAGAGGGCAATGGATACTGGAGAATCACTGGTGCTCACTGCTGATGAACAGCAGCTCTGGTGTGTGGAATAGGCCTAGTCTCAAGGGAAGAAATATACTGATGGGCAATGAGAAGACACCTGACATTTTCCTCTGACCTCTGCACTCACACACATGGGCATGCACATCTGCACATACATGTGCATACACCACATACCACACAGTCTCCATATACATACATACAAAACAGTTTCCCTGAGTTCCTTGCAAGGCAGTGTGTGGGCAGGCACGAGGTCTGGAGTGAGTAGGCTGGACCCATTTTGGCCCCCTCCTACTGCCTGAGTCTGGAGTAAGCAGACCATTGATTCTCACCTCCCTGGTTTGAGTTCCTTGGACAGACAGTGTGTGGGTGGGCACAGTGGTCTGGAGTAAGTAGGCCAGAATTTCTGGGCTACTCTCACCTCCCTAATCTGATTTCCTTGTAACCACAGTGTGTGAACAGGCCTGGTGGTCTGGAGTGAGTAGGCCAGACCCCTGTTTCTGGGTTGCTCCCACCTCCATGGTCTGGGTTCCCTGCACTGGTCTGTGTGCTGGACGGTGCATCAAGAAGTAGACCAGATCCCTGTTCCCTTGTTCCTCCCAGTCCCTTGGTCCTGGTGGGTCCCATTGTGCCTTGCTTGGGGAGGCCTGGTTCCTGTGTGAGCTATGGAATCAGGCTTTTTGCTCTGATATCCTGACTGGCCACTGGGTAACAACATCCCTCCTGTTCACCTGAGTCAGAGGGTGAACAAGCCAAAGGACAAAAATTTGCTTCACCCTCAATAAAACAAAGAGTCTTCCTTAGCTGGGCATGATGGCACACACCTTTAATCCCAGCACTTGGAAGGCAGAGGTAGGTGGACCACTATGAATTTGAGGCCACCCTGACACTACATAGTGAATTCCAGGTAAGCCTGAAACCCTACCTCAAAAAAAATTAAATAAATAATAAAAAATAAAATAAAATAAAGTGTCTTCCTAAAATGGGTAGACAACAGTGCAAAAAAGCCAATGTAATTCAGAAAACTGAGAGATCTCCACCAAGGATGCCTAGTCTTACTACAGAAGCCTCCAGTGAAATCATAGAGAAATCAACAGAAATTAATTCCCAAAATGAAAATACAACAACTAATGAGAACCTGATTTTAAAAAAAAACTCACTAAAGCCTGGCGTGGTGGTGCACACCTTTAATCCTAGCACTTGGGAGGCAAAGGCAGGAGGATCGCCATGAGTTCGAGGCCACCCTGAGACTACATAGTGAATTCTAGGTCAGCCTGAACCAGCATGAGACCCTACCTTGAAACCCCCCCCCAAAAAAATCACTGAACTTGAAGCAAACTATCAAAGAACCAACAATCATATCAATTAAATTGAACAGAATTGTCTTCTAGAGCATTCAACTTTTGACAGTAGGCTTAACTTGATAGAAGAAAATGTTAGAACCCTACAAAGAAGTATGAGTAAATTGAAGGTAAGTCAAGAAATGGAAGACCTCAACAACTGCTTAACTAAGCTTAATGAAGACTTGATCAAATGCAAGAATGAACCACAACAGGCATCAAAAAAACTCAGAATTCAAATTGAAATTATACCTCAAAACAGAGATGGACATTACACAAAACAACAGAACAGAAAACAAAAAATCAAATAGAATTGATGAAAACCTCTCTACAACCACTCACCAACAGAGTTACTCATGTGGAAGACAGAACCTCTAACCTGGAAGATAGAACAGAAGAAATTGATTGGAAAGCCAAAAATTTTGCTATGTTCAAAAAATCAAGTGAATAGGACATGAGGGAACTGTGGGACACTCTAAAACAACCAACCATCCAGATCATGGGCATACTAGAAGGAGAGGAAATCCAGACCACAGACATAGAAAATATACTCAACAAAATTATTGAATAAAATTTCCTGCATCTGGCAAAACAGTGGCTCATCCAGATACAAGAAGCCCACAGAACACCAAACAGACAGAACCAAAGAAGAAACTCTCTAAGACACATCATATTTAAAACCCTTGACAATTAAAACAAAGAGAGTATGTTAAAAGCAGCATGAGAGAAGCAATTCACAACATACAAAGGCAATCCCATTAGAATAACATCAGACTTCTCAATGGAAACCCTGAAAACCAGAAGGGCCTGGAATGGAACACTTCAAAGTCTGAAAAACTATGGTTTCCAACCCAAGCTACTCTACCCAGCAAAAGTTTCCCCCATAATAGATGGTGAAACAAAAACTTTCCAAGAATAAAGTTAATGTTATAATTATATGAACACAAAGCCAAACCTGCAGAGAATACTTGACAGAATACTCCACACAGAATAGTCAGGCAACCAATCTCAGGAGCTATCAAGAAGGTCACAATAACCAAAACAGACCAGGCTCAAAACAGTATATAACACAAGTAAGCACCCAACCCCATAAAACACCTCATCATGGCAGGGATTAATTCAAACCTCACAGTAATAACTTTACATATTAATGGTCTTAACTCACCCATAAAAAGACATAGGCTATCAGGATAGATGAAAAGATTGGACCCTTTTATCTGCTATCTTCAAAAAACCCACTTTACCACTAAAGATAGACACCTCCTCAGGGTGATAGGTTAGGAAATGATATTCCAAGAAAATGGAAATAAAAAGCAAGCAGTGGTTGATATATTAATACCTGATAAAATAGACTTCCAAACAAAAGTAATAAAAAGGACAAGGCTACTTCTTACTCATCAAGGGAATGATACAACATGAGCACATTACAACCATAAATATATATGCCTCAAACACAGGGACACCACAGTTTATAAAACAAAATCTATTCGACAATAAAACAGAAATAAACACCAACACCATCATAGTTGGAGACTTCAATATTCTACTATCATCAGTAGACAGATCATCCAAACAAAACATAACAGGAAAATAATAGAGCTCAACAACATCATAGATCAAAGAGACCTGAAGAATATATACAGAACTTTCCACCCAAACTCTACAGAATACACATTCTTCTCAGCAGCCCATGGAACCTTCTCCAAAACTGACCATATATTAGGCCATAAAGCATGCTATCATAAAATCAGGAAAATTGAAGTAACTTCCTGCACCAAGTCAGATCCCAATGCTTTAAAGCTAGAAATTAACAAGAGACACATCAAGAATGCTACCAATTCTTGGAAAAGAAAAAACACACTTTTAAACAATGAATAAGTCGTGGAAGAAATCAAAAAAGAAACTGTAAAACTCCTAAATTTTAATGATAATGAAAACACAACCTCACAAAACCTATGGGACTCAATGAAGGCAATCATAAGAGGAAAATTCATAGCCATAAATGTCTTCATTACAAAGACAGAGAGATCACAATTCAATAACCTGACTGTCCAACTAAAAGCTCTGGAAAAACAAGAAGTATCCAACCCAAACAGCTCCAGATGGAAAGAAATATTCAAGATTAGAGCAGAAATTAATGAATTGGAAACTAGGAAAACAATTTTTTAAAAATCAATGAAATGAAGAGCTGTTTCTTTGAAAAATAAACAAGATTAGCAAAACACTTGCCAAAGTGATAAAACACAAAAAAGGGAAGTCTCAAATTAACAAAATCAGAAATGAAAAAGGAGACATCACTACATACATCCATGAAATTGGAAGAATAATCAGAGCATATTTCAAAAACCTCTACTTCACAAAATTAAATAATCTGGAAGAAATGGATGAATTCCTAGACACATACCGCCTACCAAAACTAAATGCAAAGCAGATTAATCTTCTAAGCAAACCTATCATATCCATGGTGATTGAAAAGGTAATCAAAAACCTTCCCCAAAAGAAAAGTCCAGGACCAGATGACTTCTAAGGTGAATTCTATGAAACCTTCATAGAAAAATTGAAGCAAATTTTTCTCAAACTATTCCGCATAATTGGAGACCAGGGATTCCTCCCTGGCTCCTTTTATGAAGGTAGCATCAAGCTAATACCAAAACCAGACAGAGATGTAACAAGGAAAGAAAACTATAGGACTATACCCCTAATGAAGTTAGATGCAAAGATCCTGAACAAATCCTTGCAAACTGCACTCAACAATGCATCAAAAGCATTATTTGCCTTGATCAAGTAGGCTTCATTCTAGGGATGCAGGGATGGTTTAACATATGGAAATTGGTCATTGTAATACACCACAGAAATAAACTGAACCTAAGAACCACATGATCATCTCATTAATGCAGAGAAGGCTTTTGACAAAATATAACACCACTTCATGACCAAAACACTGGACAGAACAGGCATGGATGATTTATATCTCAACACAATAAAGGCTATATATAAAGCTCCTAAAGCCCAAATAATTCTTAATGGGGAAAAACTCAAGGAGTTTCCAGTGAGATCAGGAATAAGACAGGGGTGCCCACTCTCACCATTGTTCTTCAACATAGTTCTAGAAG
Source organism: Jaculus jaculus (assembly GCF_020740685.1). Classification (NCBI taxonomy): domain Eukaryota; kingdom Metazoa; phylum Chordata; class Mammalia; order Rodentia; family Dipodidae; genus Jaculus; species Jaculus jaculus. The sequence goes on from NC_059104.1 coordinate 50,714,979, forward strand.
TAGTAGCCCAAGGAATAAGACAGGAGAGAGAAATAAAAGAGATTCAGATTGGAAAGGAAGAAGTCAAGTTAGCCCTAGTTGCAGATGACATGATCCTATATAGAAGTAACCCGAAAGTCTCCATCCTAAAACTTCTAAAGGTGATAAATCCCTCAGCAAAGTGGCAGGATACAAAATTAATGCACAAAAATTAGTAGCTTTTCTATATGCAAAGGATAAATATACAGAGAAAGAAATCAGTGAGACTCCCATTTTCAATAACAACAAAAATTTAAATAACTTGGCATAATACTAACAAAGGATATGGAGAAACTATATAATGAAAACATAAAAATACTCAAGAAAGAAACAGAAGAGGACTTAAAAAGATGGAAGGACCTCCCATGTTCTTGGATAGGTAGAATTAATATTGTGAAAATGGCAATTCTACCAAAAGCTATATACAGATTTAACACAATACCAATAAAAATACCAGCTTCATTCTTCACAGAGACTGAAAAAATGACCTCAAAATTCTTATGGAATGGCAGAAGGCCTAGGATATGCAAACATATCCTCAGTCAAACAAACACCACTAGTGGTATCACCATACCTGATCTAAAGCTATATTACAAAGATATAGTGACAAAAAAACAGCATGGTTCTGGAATAAAAACAGAAACATAGATCAGTAGAACAGAACTGAAGACCCAGACTTTAGGTCACACAACTACAGCTGCTTGATTTTTGACAAAGGTGCCAATAATATAGACAGGAGAAAAGACAGCATCTTCAACAAATGCTGTTGGACAAAATGGATAACCATATGCAGAAAAATGAAATTAGACCCACTCATTTCACCATACACAAAAAATCAAGTCCAAATGGATTAAAGACTTCAATATAAGACCTGGAACACTTTAACTACTAGAAGAAAAAAACAGGAAGCATACTCCACAATGTAGGACTGGGAAAAGACTTCATGAACAAAACCCCAGTAGCCAAGGAAATTAAATAAGCACTTAACTAATGGGATCTCATGAAGCTAAAAAGTTGTTCCACAGACAAACACACCATAAGCACAGCCAACAGATTATAGACTGAATGGGAGAAAATCTTTGCCAGCTATAACACTGACAGAAGCCTAATACCTAGAATCTACAAAGAACAAAAAAAACTAAACAATAAAAAAAGCAAACAACCCACTCCATAAATGGGGCAGAGAACTAACTAGGGAGTTCTCAAAAAAAAAAAAAGAATTACAAATGGCTAACACACACTTAAGAAAATGTTCAACATCCCTAACCATTAAGGAAATGCAAATTACAACAACTATAATATTCCACCTCACCCCAGTAAGGACAGCAAACATTAAAAAATAAAATGAAAACAAATGTTGGTAAGGATGTGGAGAAATAGTAACCCTCATTCAATGTTAGCAGGAAGGTAAGCTAGTACATCCACTATGGAAGTCAATTTGGAGACCCCTGAAAGGGATAAATACAGATATACCAACAGATCCTGTTATTCCCTTACTGAGCATTTACCCTAAAAGCTTCACATCTCAGTTCAGAAATATTTGCTTAACTATGTTTATAGCTGCTCAATTCATAACAACTAAAAACTGGAATCAACACAGGTACCTATTACTGGATGAATGGGCAACCAAGATTTGGTATTATCTACATGATGGAAATCTACTCAGCAGTTAAAGAGAGAGAGAGAGAGAGAGAGAGAGAGAGAGAGAGAGAGAGAGAGAGATTGAAATTTGAGAAAAATTATTGAACTTGGAACAGATCATTTTAAGTGAACTCACACAATCACAGAAACACAATTGTCACATGATCTCACTTATTTGCAGTTCCTAATCTAGATCAGTCCAAGTTGCTGATATAACTAAAATAGCATCTTGAGGCTTGGACAATAGGGAGGGTAGGGCTTGGGGGAAGGGAAAGGGTGGGGAAGGAGAAAGGGTAGAGGGAGGGACAAAAAGTTTGAACCCAAATTGAACTGGCACCATAGAATCCTATATCCTGGAAATCAGACTAAAAAGTGGAACCCTCAAGCAAACCTTAGAGGGAGCACCTGAACCGAAGGGACCTGGAGAGAGTGAGATGAAACCTAACCTCAAAATTCTCCTGTTTTTCTTTCTTCTCTGCATTCTGCTTGTATCTTTTCCCTTGGCACTGGCCTGTAATTCCCTGTACCAGGATGTGGTCTACATCCACAATGTGATATTGAACAGAGAGACCTACCAGATCTTCCAAAACAAACAAACAAGACAAATTTCTGTCAGAGCACTTGATTACTCACCAGAGGCTAATGGTAAGACCCTACTGCTGAAGACACCAATCATGGAGAAACCTGATTGGAATCCAGAGGAGAGCGAGTCCTCAGACAATTAGCCCATCTAGGGCTGGAAGATGCTACATGAGCTACCAGGGGGAAGTGGCCAACATCTGTCTGAGCAACTCAAAGTCTAAGAGACTCAGAAGCAAAACAACCTGACATGATGCTCACACAAGTGCACTACTGGCACACAGCCATGATGGGTAACCAACTGCTCTTGTATTGGCTAACAGATCTGCTCAGTGGAAAGGAAACCATACCTGGAACTAGGAAAAAAGTAAGAATCATATCCAAATAATGATTCTGCTTTCCATTGTCAAGCTCCCACTAACTTTAAACTATAAAAGTGTCTAAACCACCAACTTGTCTGTATTCACTGAGTACAAAAAAAAGTGTCTAAACCCTTATAATTCTCTCTAAATTAATAACGGTTATCCCATTTAACTGGCTCTGACTTCACTCTTCATTGGAGATCCTGCTTCTCTTTTTCAGACTTGAGGAGACAACCCAGCGCACTCCACCCCAGCCCCAGCTGAAACCACAGAGGAATTGGAGAAATGAGCAAGAATGCTGCTCTCTTAGTCAAGCTGACTGATATCAGCACAAGGGTGATGGAGAAAGATACTGAGGACACTCTACACCTACCAAACCAGACATCTAGATGCTCTTAAGGGCACATTACTGAAGCAGAATTAAAATGCTCCCAGCCTAGCTCAGGGAATTTTGTGAAGAGGGGCAGAAAGATTGTTACAGCCACAAGTTGGGACATTTTGCACAGAGACATTGCCTCTCCCTCATAACTAACTGCTGCCCCCATAATGCATGACCCACAATCCCCATGGGGTTGACCTGCATCCCCATTGAGGAAGGCCTCTTCAGAAAAGGGGCAGGGAGGAGGGAAAGGATGGTACCAACATGTGGTGTTTACATACAAAATATGTCCATATCTAACAATAAAAAAATGAAAAAAAGACAGTTTCCATATGAATGTGCATCCATGTCACTCCAAAATGAAATATAGCCACAAAAGGGAGGCTCAAACATGTTTCTTCATCTTCAAACTTCCTCACACTGAACACCCTTTATCTCAAGTATTTAAGGAATAAATTCAAGTACACAGAATAAAGTCAAATACAGAGTATTTTAAAACTAAGCTCACAGGATGCATAAACAATGAAATATACACTTTATTACTAAATGGTGAGAGGGAATTCCCCTCAAAATTGGAAGTGTCTATCCTCAGTTCTCTAGTCAGAATCTAGCTGATTTCTGCCATTCTTAAAAAAAAAATACATTATTTGAAACGAAAGATTAGAGAGGGAGAGGAAGAGAGAGCGAGAGGAAAAGAAAGAGAAGGAGACAGAATAGGAGTGCTAGGGCCTCTTGCCACTGTAAAGGAACTGCAGACTCATGAGCCATTTTGTGCCTCTGACTTTAGGTGAGTGTTATGGAATTGAACCCGGGCCAGCAGGCTTTGCAAACAAGTACATTTAACCACTGGGGCATCTCCCACCCCTTTTCTCTGACACTCTGAGAAAATATCAGAATTCTAAACAATGTGCAATATCACATATGACCACATGCTAGGATGAATTTATTAACTGTCAAAGATCAGCCACTTTCATCTGTAATAAGGTTGTTGAATTAATCATTATCAGCCATATTAAAATATTAATAATTTTTTGCAAAATATTCATTCTCCACCAGCAGTTAGACTTGTGTTTTATAGCAAACAGGTATCGTTTATTTTCCAAAATTGGTCATTTTCTTTTGAAATACTTCCCTGGAGAAGTGCCTGAATATTTATTATGGTCTTATCATGCACCTCTCTACATTAAATGTCTTTTTGCCATGTATTTCTTATAGCTAGCCTGAAAGGGTAATACTGTTATTCTTGTTTTATAAGTGAAGAAAAAAATAATCTACCATAACTAAAAAATTGCCAGAATTAAGCTGAAATCTACTGGAAGCAAAGGTTGGTGATATTTTTCACCACTGAACTACCAATAATAATAATAAATGTGAATGTAATCAATGTTATCCTTGCTAACAACTTGATAAGGTAAAATGCAACAATGAGACTGGAGAAATGGCTCAGCAGTTAAGGCACTTGCCTGTAAAGCCTAAGGACCTGAGTTTGAGTCCCTAGTACCCACATAAAGCCAGGTGTACAAGGTGGTCCACGTATCTGGAGTTTATTTGCAGAGGGCAGAGGCCTGGGGTACCCAATTCTCTCTCTCTCGCTCGCTCTCTCTCTAATTGTGTGTGTGTGTGTATACATATATATGTATGCATGTAATGTATGTATGTGTACACACACACACACACACACACACACACACACAAACTTTTTTTTTTTTTTGGTTTTTCGAGGTAGAGTCTCATTCTGGTCCAGGCTGACCTAGAATTAACTATGTAGTCTCAGGGTGGCCTCGAGCTGTGGATGATCCTCCCACTTCTGCCTCCCAAGTGCTGGGATTAAAGGCGCGCGCCACCATGCCCAGTGATACATTTTAAAGCATGAATGACAAATGCTCTGTAATCATCTCTGGAAGACTGAAAAATAACTTTGATGCTAGGACTGCCAAAATCCTAACCAAAGTTAATCTTCTCTTTTGATTATAGCAGAAAAACTAAATCTTCTATTAATAACTGGGCTACTTAAAAGCCTACAGGCTGGCATGTAGAAATAGCAGTGATAGACAACAGGAATAAGGTAGCCAGTCAGGGACAGAGGGCCAAGAGATACCACCTTGCCTTCCTTAGCAGGACTAGAACCTGCTTCTGATCCAGTCTCATCCACGATGGTTGCAAGCAATTTCTCAGTAGTAGCTTCCAGCTTCTACAGGTTTTCCTGAGTTTAGCACACCTGTGGGCTGGCCTTTGTTGAGTCAGTTTCTTAAGCCCATCAACCAATCAGATCTCTCCACTATACACCTGAGTATGATGATAAGGCTCATCCAAATTGGATGTTGGATACATAAATGGGATTGATACATGTGTGTCAATCACTACTTCATGCCTCTTGACATGGGTGTATAAGTCTCTTTCTTGGTCCTTACCCCCTTGGCTCTTTACTATGTGAGGGACAGGACCTCTCTAGCAGAGTTTCCATTTTTCTGGGCAATTTCATCTTCCATTTTTGAGTGCATTCCTGCTTTGCTACCTGTGTTCTCTCTGTAAGCTTTGAGTTCCTTTTCTCTCTTAGCCTTCTCTGACCCCTATATGAACAGGATCTTGTTGCATGGGCTCTCCTGCCTTGCTTACCGTGTGTGTGTGTGTGTGTGTGTGTGTGTGTGTGTGTGTGTGTGTAAACTTTCTCTAAGTGAAAGTTTCTTGGTCGTCCTTCCCTTTCCCAGCCTGAGTATCTTTTGGCTTGGGCTTCTGGCTAGCCTTCTCTCTAGATTATAACTCTCCTTAAAATAAAACCTTACCCTCCTCTGAGTCTATGATTTCAATTCTTTGTTAACTTGGACAATAACCAAAGTTGGGGCTCATGGGTCTGGGATCTCCTACATCACTACTAAGGAAGTTAAGCCCTCCCTGAACCCAAAAGCCCCACATCAAGAGTGTATACTTTACAACACAGACTAGCCATTAACTAGGTCTTAGGCAAAATACTAACTTTTCTGAGTTTCACTTTTTAAGATAAAAAAAGTAAATAAAGTATGTACTTCACAGGATTACTCAACATATGTAAAATATGTACAATAGTATCTGCTTTAATAAGCACACATAAACATTTGTTGTCATTGTTATGACATTTCAGTATTGCAATTATGCAAACAAATTTAATTAATCACACCCAAGAAATACCAGTAATTGGATGATAAGGGGCTTAGCTCTAGCTACACATTCTCATTACCACCAACATCCACCTTTGGTTAGGATGTTAACTTTGCTTATCATATTTGCTTCTTTCTAAAGGTAGAATGGGAAAACTAGTTTTTAACAAATTTTATTCATTTCGTTATCATAGATAGATTTAAGTATCATTCTATATTTGTTTTTGAAAATACAGAAGGAAGACTGATTTTTAAAAAATACTAGACTGGAGCCGGGCGTGGTGGCGCACGCCTTTAATCCCAGCACTCGGGAGGCAGAGGTAGGAGGATTGCCGTGAGTTCAAGGCCACCCTGAGACTCCATAGTGAATTCCAGGTCAGCCTGGACAAGAGTGAGACCCTAACTCGAAAAACCAAAAAAAAAAAAAAAAAATACTAGACTGGACTAGTTCTGGAAAGTGATACATGAGCTACTGGGGAAAGTGGCCAATGACAGTCTGAGCAACCAATGGTCTAAGCTACTCAGAAGCAAACACCCTGACAGGATGTCCATGCCAGTGCAATAGTGGTACACACCCTCAGTGGGTAACCAACAGCTTTCTGATTGGCTAAGAGATCCACTCAGTGTAAAGGAACCCATATCTAGAATTGGGAGCCAGATCACAATCCTATGGAGACAAAGTTTATGTTCTCCAGTGTCAAGCTCTTACTAGTCTTTGGCTAAAAGAGTGGTTACATACATCAAATTCTCCCTATTATCACATTCAAACTATTCTGACTTTACTCTCCCTTGGAGAATCTGTTCTCCTTTTTCAGAAGGAGTGAGACCAGAGGAGATACACTACCCCTTGCACTTCAACCAAGCCACAACTGAATCCACAGAGGGATGGGGAAAAGAGCAAGAGTGCTGCTTCCATGCTGTTCCTGATAATAAGCACCAGGGTATAGGAGACAGACCCTGAGGATACTCAACACCTACCAAAGTAGAGATCCAGAGGCTCCTAAGAGCTCATCACTGAAGTAGACTTAAAACACACCCAACATGACTTAGGGAATTTGTGGGAGAGGGGAAAGAAAGATTTTAAGAGCCATAGGGTGAAACATTATGCCCAGAGATATTCCCTCAACTTAAAAAAAAAAAAAAGACGGCTGCTTCCACAACCCCATGGGTACAACCCCACTGAGGAGAGTCCCCAGCAAAATGGGGACACGGAAGAGGGAAAAGAAGGAACCAACACATGATGTATCCATGTAAAATATGTTGTTAACTTAAAAAAAAAAAAAAGAATACTAGACTGGGGCTGGGAAGATGGCTCAGTGGGCAAAGTAGTTACTGCCCAAGCATGATGACCTGAGTCGGGACCTCCAGTGCCCATGTAAAATAACATAGACAATGCTGGGCATGGTGGCAACATGCCTGTAATCCCAGGTTGGGGAGGCAGAGACAGGGATCCCTGAGGCTCATGGGCTAGCTAGCCTTGAGTGTGAACTCTAGGTTGTCTCAAAGGGTAAGGTAGAGAATGTTGATATTTAACCTCCACATGCACATAATTACATGTTCGTTCACATACCACATACAGACACACAAAATTTAAAAAAATTACTGTGATGTTATAAAAAACATATATGTGAAAGCAAACATCTCCCCTTAATATTGTTTTTCACTTAAAATACATTCTCCAGATAAAAGCCAATATATCCTTTACAATTTTTTTTAACATTAAAAGTGGTGAGAGGGGTAAAGAGATGGCTTAGAGGTTAAAGCACTTGCTGGAAAAGCCAAAGGACCGAGGTTCAATTTCCTAGTACCAATGTAAAGCCAGATGCACAAGGTGGAATATGTATCTGCAGTTCCTTTGCAGTGGATAGAGGCCTTGACATGCCCATTCTCTGTGTATCTTCCTACCTGCCCCTCTCTTTTTCTCTCTCTCAAATAAGTGAAATATTTTTAAAATGGTAAGAAATATTTAGAATTTTTAAAACTCATAATCCTATCGCTAGAAAACGCCTATGCCATCCTTACCGACCCCCCCCCACAGCCACATTTTAACGGTTTCAGAGGTTATCTTTTTACATAATTTATGCACATTTCTATAAACAACAAAAATACACTCATGTAATCCCTTAGGGGCTACAGTGTATTTAGGAATTAATAGTATCTCATGGATATCTTTCCAAGGCAGTAATTAGAACTGTCTCATTTAGTTCAGTACAAGTTTTTTAAAGGTGTTACATTAAATATTGTCATTAGATAATCAAGCTTATGATGGGTCTGAGTCTTACTATTGTTTTCTCCAGTGTTTTGCTACTGTCATTTCTGGCAAATGAGAGACAATAAATAGTTCCTGAAAGAATTACTGAAAACACTGAGAATGGCAGGGCCTCCAAGTTTAAGGTTACTGGTTGTTTCATGCTTCACCTTTTCTTAGCTAAAGGTGGACATTAAAACAGGGGAAACTGACTTCCGGCATCTCCATTTTCAGCGGCGGGAAAGTGGCGTTGGCTTCAGCAATGTGGCAGAAACACTACCTGGAAGCTGTGGCTCATAATCTGAGTGGAAGCTTCCCAGGCCAGGCCCCGCTACCTTCTAGTAAAATAGGACTTTTGAAGAAACATGCCCATACTGTTTCCAGCTGTTGATTCTGGATAACTCTCCAGTGCGTCTCAAACCCAAGGCTAAATTGACACCCCAAATACAGAAACTACTTTGTCGAGAAGCAAGAAATTATACACTCAGTTTTAAAGAAGCAAAAATTGTGAAAAAGTATAATGCCTCCAAAAGTATATTGAACAGTGAAGCATCATGCTAAAGGTAGAAGCTTCCTAGAAGCACTGAAGAGCAGTCCCACCACTCCTGCAAGTAAACTCAGCCTGAAGACACCAGAGAAAAAAACTCCACATTCTGCAAACCTAAATCAGATGACTGGCTCCAAAGGCAAGAGCCCAGCATTGGCTTTCAGAACACCTACATCAGTACAGTCAACACCCATTTGCTCCTCAAAGAATGCAAGCAGAAGAAAGAAGCACTTCTCTCAGCTAAAAACACTGCTTCATCAGAATGAATCCCAACAGAATCCAAAGCTGGACTTCAGAAACTTCTTATCTTCTCTGTGAAATGTGGATTTTGAAAATGAGAAATGTTTAGTACAATTTCTAAAACTAAAGTTAGTAAACAACTTTTTCTTAAAAGAAAAAAAAAAAGAAAATCCAGTCTTCTGTCTTCCGTAGGTGAGGTGTGCATCAAAGCAACAAGGACAGATTTAGACTGAGTTCAAATGATTACAGGAAAATGACTGGCAAAACACGTAAAAGTAAGTTCACAAAAGGCTCTTCGATGTTTCACAGAACAACACTGAACTTGAAACCAAATAAAGAGAATCTACTTCCTAGCCATGTGTCTGATGAGGTCACAAAGAACCTCAGCTTCCTCAATTTATAGTGTGGATAATGCATAATGAAGATTCCACTTGAATCTTTATATGTAACATTATTGTCTCCTGGATGTACATAGGGTATTTTAAAGTACAATGACCACCCAGTCCCATCTTTGAGCAAGTTGTGCCACTTTAAAACTGGGATAATACTGTTTGTCTTTTAATTCTTTTCAGCTACTCACTGGTTACTAAACTGACTGTAGATGGTGTCAGTACAGTCCTACTCTCACTGTCTATGAAGCAGTGGGTAGGAACCAGACCCCTCTAGCTTGGGATGCTTCAGTTGTAATAGAAAGAGGTAGACATCAAATAAGGAAACACAATAACAGAGATAAAACTGATTGTCATAATAAAAGAGAAGCTGGGCTTTAGTTGAGCCCTAAAGGATGAGAAGAAATATAATGGATCATGAATTCTAAAAACATTATCACCAAGAATTAATATTGTGTTCCCAAACCCCAAAACCAGTATTCATTTGTGATAAATAAAAACACCAAATCCAGAAAAACTAATCATACAAAAATTAATGCTTTTTATCTGTTATGGCTTATTTCCTTTATTAATGACTTAACAGCTACACATTGACAGACATTAAACTGAAGACTAAGCTAAAGGTAAACATTTACTATGCTCAATGTTCAGATAATTCACATAATTCATTTATTTTTTTGATATCTCAAACTTCCTTAGAAGGAGAGATAAAAATAAACTAGAAAATTAGGGTCATAAAGCAAATCACTGTTGCACAAGTAAATAAGTGATAAGATTCTGAGAAACAGTGCAACAGACAGCATCAACACCTGTAGTGAGGCTCCTACCAGCCATGTCCTGGCTCAAAATGCACACCATGTTGGTTCTTATAGGTACAGTAAACAAATAAAAACTCTCTAGATACTGAAAACACAAAATAAAATTACATTAGGCTACAATTATGATCCCAAGTCCATTTTGCAGACAAGAAAGTTAAGAGGCATAGGTCACAGCTAGGAAAACCAAGCAAACAAATCCAAACACCTCCTATTCCCCCCCTCAAGCAAAACTCCTCTAATTCTATAGCATTAAATCATTAACAATCACAAATTATGGGCCTGGGAACATGGCTGAATGGTTAAAAGTTTGCAAAGTCCAGGTTCAATTCCCCAGCCACCCATATAAAGCTGGACAGGCATTCAACTACAGTCGCAAGATCCTGGTGCACCACCAGCCCCAACATACACATGTGTGAATAAATTAAAAAGTGAGTTGTTTTCATTAATAATCATAGTCTATTTTTTCATTTTTTCCATGGAATTTTGGCCAGGAAAATAAAGTATCATTTACACAAAAGTATATTAAATGAGAAAACATCTCTGGATGACTTTGCTGTTGCCTCTTTTTCCTTCTCTTTAAACATATTGTAGGAATATGGTAATATGACTAATTTCATACCGGGTATTAAAATGAAGGAACTTTAATTTCTTGCAGCTTTGCCTTTTTTCCATTACTTACTAATTGTCACACTTAAATGGGGTTTTGTTTTCTTGTGAAAGAGGTAAGCCTTGTTGCAAGCATTTCACTTGATTACACTCTGAACACATACATGCTGTCATGTGCCCAGCATCTTCCTTTGGGTGTCTCCTCACCTTTCAGCTCAGACCCCACCACTTTGGGAAAGACATCTTCCTGGTCCTTTCTAAGACTGTGCCTAATACCTCAGTTACAGCCACAAAGCAGAACTGCTCCAACAGTTTGCTGTCTTCAGAGACTAGAAGATCTCTGTCCCATGTTTTGTTTACCACTACATTTCTTATAATAGTGTCTAGCATATATAAAGCCCCAAATTAACACGTGGAATGGATAAATGAACACTCTCCAGTGCATCTTACAGTGAATTGATTTTTATGAAAAAGTTAAAATTTTAAAATAAAGCTTATTTGTAACTACTTGCACTCATACTACTGTGGTAGCAAAACCTTTTACAATAAGTTTGTGTGTTTTCCTTGTAACTTAATGAGAAAAATATTACCCATGTCATTCCTCTACAGGTATATTTTCCACCTCCAAGGAAGATTTAAAGCAGAAGAAACTTCTCTGTAGAGCCCCTGATATTCCAAGGTATGGACAGCTACTCCTCATTTCTATCCTCCAGCCAGCCTGATTATACATAAGAATTCTAATTGCAGTTCTCTGTAATCTATAAAGCTCTTCTCAAATGGATTAGGTTCAACTTTCTACCATATACAGAATGTAACATAACATAGGGATTACGAACCAAACATAATACCACAGTGTTAGTGCCATTCCCATGCTTCTATCATGAATGCCCTCTGCCATCAATCTGCCATGCAGCTGGGCTGTGGTGGATGTGCGCAAGGTGGTCAAAGCCCCTCTACTGATAAGTGAGGCATGACTTGCTGCACTCAATGGGTCAGAAACACTGAGAAATAATAACTTTCATTAATTTGCTTTAATTCAAACACTAATGTTTACTGAAGAAAATAGTAGAAAAAATCATAACAAAACATAAGCCATTGTTATTTGCTGCTGAACTTATAAAAATTAAAGGCTTAGGGCTGGAGAGATGGCTTAGCGGTTAAGCGCTTGCCTGTGCAAGCCTAAGGACCCCGCTTCGAGGCTTGTTTCCCCAGGACCAACGTTAGCCAGATGCACAAGGGGGTGCACGTATCTGGAGTTCGTTTGCAGTGGCTGGAAGCCCCGGCGCACTCATTCCCTCTCTATCTGTCTCTTTCTCTCCCTCTCTCTCTGTCACTTTCAAATAAATAAATAAAAAATGAACAAAAAAATTTAAAAATTAAAAAATTAAAGGTTTAAAGTATGAGAACTATAGTAAAAAAAAATCCAGTGCAAATATTAAATTTAACTTGTATGATCTTTTAAGTTGATTGACATTTTTCAGTATCAAAAGTACAACTGTAGATTCAATATTTTCCCTGCAATATATATTCTTATAACTTCAAACTAAAATACATGCAAGACAAAAAAATCAAAAATGTTACAATTTAGAGTCAAAACACACCAGTGAAACTAGAAGCTATTTTAAGGTGCATAAAAATTAAAATAAAGAAGATTTATATACTGAAATTCCAAAGGAATATCCACTTGTGGGATGAACTATTGTTCTCAACAAATGGGAACACACTGTAACAGGTTACCAACTAATATAAAAGCTGAGTCAAGTAGAATGACTGGAACTCTTCAACAAGTAAAGCAAAGCAAAAACAAGCTGTTGAAAATACTTGTAACATACAAAAAGATGGTCTCAAAAGGCGACATAGTGCTAAAGAAGAAGTGACTGCAGAATGCTCAGCACTGAAACACCTCTATCACACCCTCCAAGGCTCAGGGTCCATTGCAGAAAAGGTGGCAGAAAGAATGTAAGAGCCAAAGGAAGGGTACCACTCCTTACAATGCAACTGCCCAGACAGAAATTGGCCTCGATATCCATGACTTCACAGTACCTAGCAATACCTACAGAAAACCCTCATAATAGGAGAAAAAGGTGATGACATCCAAATAAAAGAGACTAATGGAGAGAGGGAGTGGATATGATGGAGAGTAGAGTTGTGAAGGGAAATAGGGAGGGGAGGGAAAGTCATGGTTTATTGTAAGTATAGAAGTTATTAACAACTGATTAGTATGTAAATGCACATCAAGCAGAAGGAGAATACCTCCTAATATTCCTGTAGCCATATGTAAACGAGTTTACACACATTTTTTAACTTAAAATTCAAAACTAGTTTCTTTTTCAATTTTACACATCAGGATGTCATGTATAAAAATCTTTAAGTACTCAGTACTTACTATGATGATCATATGATCCATTGGCTCTAAAAATTTATCAGCTCAAAATTTACATGTTTGGGGTAAGATAGATGGCTCAGCAGTTAAAGGCACAAACTCAGAAAGCATGACAGCCCAGGTTTGATTCCCCAGTACCCACGTAAGCCAGATGCACCAAGTGGCTCATATTTCTGGAGTTTGTTTGCAGTTCAAGACCCAGATACCCCAAACTCACTCTCCCGTTTGATCTGTAAGTAAATAAATGAAATATTTTTAGCAATTCACTTATTTTGTTTTGTCTATTTAAAGTATCTCCTCTATATATTCTGTATGATTCTGGCTTAGGGTATAAAGCATTAAACTAGGAAACTATCACTTCAACCAAGTGGAAACTATAATTTCTACCAAGTATATTTAAAGATAAAGAGTTTAAAAATAATTGTGTTTTGCACACATATAAGTAAAATCTTTAAAAAAAAAAAAACTCTTTTAGGGTAGACAAGAAGAGAAATAACCCACCAACCTAAATTGATATACAGCTGTTAATTTTGGTTATCAGCTTGATGGAATTCAGAGAGACATTATTGGGAAGGAATTATTTATGTCAATAGGGGGTAATTTCTTCAGTGGGTTAACTGAAGGGGAAAACCCTTCCTAAATGTGGACCTGCACCATCCTATGGTCTGGAGCCCTGACTGAATATAAAAGGAAAAAGGAGAAAGCAATCTTCATTTTACACATACACACTTACTCCCGAAAACACACAAACACACACATTCATAAAATGAAATATGCAGATTTTGTGGTGTTCTGTATATTAGAGTTTAGGGTTAAAGATGCATGACCATAGGCTGGAGAAATGGCTCAGTGGTTAAGGCACTTGCCTATAAAGCCTAATGGCCAGGGTTCAATTCTCCAATACCCATATAAAGCCCAAGCACAAAGGGACCCATGCCTTTGCAGTGGCTAAAGGCCCTGGCACACCCATATTTTCTATCTTTTTCATTCTGCCATGACATGAATGAAAATGTATTTTGAAAGATATGTATAACTTTATGAAATAAAAAGTCCACAGAGCCGGGCATGGTGGCACATGCCTTTAATTAATCCCAGCACTCAGGAGGCAGAGGTAGGAGGATCACCATGAGTTCAAGGCCACCCTGAGACTACAGAGTGAATTCCAAGTCAGCCTGGGCTGGAATGAAACCCTACCTCAAAAACAAACAAACAAACAAACAAAAGTCCATAGAGACTCAGACTTACTAGGCAAATTTTTGACTTCAAAACCAGAACAAAATCCTCATATAGACGGGACTGATAGAAACACTGAAGCAGGGACCCTGCACTCACACACCCTGCAGAAGCACACCCTGTGCTCTGCCTTTCTGGTTGAATTGCCTCTGGGTCCCCAACTCCTGGATCCCCTGCTGCAGATGGTAGAGGCACAGAGTAAGTGGGCCAGCGCTCCCAGTTAGTTCCCCACCTCCCAGTTCCTAGTCCCAGTACCCCTGCTGCCTGCTTGGGGCTGCCCTGACCCAGCATGTGTGCTGCAGAAGCAGGCTTTTTGTTCTAGCTTCCTGATTGGCCTGCCCCTGGATCTCCACATCCCTGTTCGCCTGAGCTAGAGGGTGCATGGGCCACTTTGGGAGCTGGCCTCTTGCCCTGGTTCCTAAGCTTCCCAGCTCTTGGTACGCTAAGCCTTGATTCCACTGTGCTAAAGAGTGTACAGACGTGACATGATTACGCAAGAGCTCCCAGTTCCCCACCTCCAAGTTCCCCAGGTACCCTTTGATGTACTTGCAATCTATACAATCTGCACATCTGCAGTTGTAAGTCCATCCTACTCCAATCAGGTTCTTATTTAAAACAGAACACTCACTGAAGAAACTACAGAGACAAATGCTTGCTTCCTCCTCAATAAAGTAAGACTTTTACCCAGAGATAGGTAGACCACAATGCAAAAAAACAATCAAAGTCAGAGAATTGACAGATCTCCACCAAGGATACTTAGTTCCACCATGGAAGCCTCCAATAAAATCATAGAGAAAACAACAGAAATGGAATCCCAAAATGAAACACAACAAGCTATGCTACTCTGATTAAAGAGAATTAGCAAACTGGAAGCAAGCCATCAAAAAAACAACTATGAATGTGTGTGTTTTAAAAAAAAAAAAAAACATGACTTTTTCACATCCTATCCCATTATCACCTTTCCATAGAAATATCTATTTTCAGTTTAAATAAATGATAGATGAGTAACAAAAAAAAAAAAAAAAAACAACTGGGGCTGGAGAGATGGCTTAGCGGTTAAACACTTGCCTGTGAAGCCTAAGGACCCCGGTTCAAGGCTCCAATACCCAGGACCCACATTAGCCAGATGCACAAGGGGGTGCACACGTCTGGAGTTCATTTACAGTGGCTGGAGGCCCTGGCGTGCCCATTCTCTCTCTCTCTCTCTCTCTCTCTCTCTCTCTTTCTCTCTCTCTACCTGCCTCTCTCTCTCTCTTTCTGCTGCTCTCAAGTAAATAAATAAAAATAAACAATTTTTTTTAAAAAACAACAATTGCACAAATGAAATTGAGCAGAACCGTCTCTTAGAGCACTCAGCTTTTGTCACTAGGCTTAAGTGAAAAAAAAAATCAAAGAAGCCTCAAAGGAGAGATAAGTGAATTAATGAATTGAAGATAAATCAAGAGAAATAGGATCTTACTTACCAAATGATGAAGTTTAACAAAGACATGTTGAAATGCAAGAATAGATCCAGACCTCAAACTAAAATCATTCTTCACAGAAGAGATATACACGATGCAAAATAACACAATAGAAAACAAAAATCGGGCTTTTAAAAACCCATCTGGAACCCCTCCTCCCCCCACTAATAGTCACTCATATTGAAGACAAAACCTCTGCACTAGAAGAAAAGACAGAAGAAATTATCAGGAGCCCAAAACCTTTGCTAAGTTCAGAAAATCATGCAAAGAGAATATAAGGAACTGTGTGATAGCCAAAAATGACCAATACCCAAATCATGGGTATACCAGAAGGGGAAGAAATCCAAGCCAGAGACATAGAGAACATATTCAACAAATTATTGAGGAAAATTCTCCCAATCTCACAAAAGAGAGGCCTGTCCACATACAAGAAGATTACAGAACTCCAAAGAAAAAGGATCAAAGAAGAAACTCTCCAAGGAACATCATAGTTAAAACCTCTTAACAACGAAAACAAAGAGAGTGCTAAAAGCAGCAAGAGAGAAACAGCTCACTACATAGAAAGCAATCCCATCAGAATTACCTCAGATTTATCAAATGAAACCCTCAAAGACAGAAGGGCCTGGAATGGAACATGTCAAAGTCTAAAAAAACTATGGCTTCAACCCAAATTACTGGACATAGTGTAAGTATCCCTCATAATAGATGGTGAAAGGAAAACTTTCCATGAAAAAAGTAAACTCTATGATTATATGAACACAAAACCAAGCCCACAGAGAATACTCCAGGGAATACTCCACATAGAACAGTCAAACAACCAATCTCAAGAGCTTACAAGAAGATCATGGGCCGGACAGACAGTTTAGCAGATATGGTGCTTTCCTACGAAGCCTAAGGACTTAGGTTCAAATCCCTAGTACCATATAAGCCACATGCACAATGTCATACATGCATCTGGAGTTTATTTGCAATAGCTAGAAGCCCTGGCACACCCATTCTCAATCGGCCTCTTCTTTTCTCTCTCTCTCTCTCAAATAAATGAAATAAAATAAAAATTTAATCAAAAAAAGAAGATCACAATAACCAAAACTAGACAATGCTCAAAAAAAAAAAAAAAAAAAAAAGAAGAAGAAAGCATCAAACTCCATAAAGCACTGCATCATGGCAGGGATTAAATTAAACCTTACAGTTATAACCTTAAATATTAATGGTCTTAACTCACCCATCAAAAACCAAGTTAACAGGAAGGATCAGAAAAATGAACCCTTCTATCTACTGTCTTCAAAAAACCCACCTCACCACTAAAGACAAATACCTCCTCAAGGTAAAAGGATGGAAAATGATATTCCAAGCAATGGAAATATGAAACAAGCAAGTACTGCTATATCTGATAAAGTACATTTCAAACCAAAAATAATCAAAAAAGACAAAGGAGGGTATTCCTTACTCGTCAAGGGAATTATCCAACAAGAATACATCACAATCATAAATGTGTATGCACCAAACACAGTTTATAAAACAAAACCTATTTGACAACAACAAAAAAAAGTAAATACCAAAACGATCACAGTCGGGGACTTTAATACTCCACTATCATCAACAGACAGATCATTCAAGCAGAAAATCAACAGAGAAATAATAGAGCTCAACAACACCACAGATGAACTAGACCTAATGGACATCTACAGAACATTCCACCCCAATTCTACAGAATACACAGAACCTTCTCCAAAACAGATCATATGTTAGGCCATAAAGCATGCCTTCATAAATTCAAGAAAACTGACATAACTTCCTGCATCATATCAGATCACAGTGCTGCAAAGCCAGAAATTAACAGGAATCACATCAGGAATTCCACCAGCTCCTGGAAACTGAACAATACACTTTTAAATAATGAAAGGGCTGTAGAAGAAATTTAAAAAAAACAAACTGTAAAATTTCTAAAACTGAATGATAATAAAAACACAACTTGGGCTGGAGAGATGACTTAGCAGTTAAGGTATATGCCTGCAAAGCCTAAGGACCCAAGTTCAATTCTTCAGGTCCCAAGTAAGACAGATGCACATGGTGGCACGGGCATCAGGAGTTTGTCTGCAGTGGCAAGAGGCCTTGATGTGCCCATTCACTTTCTCAATCTCTCTCTCTCTCTCTCTCTATCTCCCTCTCTGTCTCTAGTAAATAAATAAAAATAAAATCATTTTTTTAAAAATAAAGTAAAAAAAAAATGCAACTTAACAAAACTTATAGGGCACAATGAAGGCAGTCTACAGTTAAGAAAATGTACAACATGCCTACCCATCAGGGAAATGCAAATTAAAACAACTATGAGATTCCACCTTACCCCAGTAAGAATGGCAATCATTCAAAAAAAATCAAATGAGTTGGGTGTGGTGGCGCACGCCTTTAATCCCAGCACTTGGGAGGCAGAGGTAGGAGGACTGCCATGAGTTCGAGGCCACCCTGAGACTCCATAGTAAATTCCAGGTCAGCCTGGGCTAGAGTGAGACCCTACCGCAAAAAAAATAAAAACAACAAAAAAAAAATCAAATGGCAACAAATGTTGGCAAGGGAAAAAGGAACCTTCATTCACTGTTGGTGGATATGTAAACTTGTACAACCACTGTGGGAATCAATATGGAGATTCCTGAAAAAGATGAATATAAACTACCAATAGACCCAGTTATTCCCTTACTGGGCATTTAACTTAAATGCTCCATGCTTCACTACCAAGATATTTGCTCATCTATGTTTATAGCTGCTTAATTCATAATAGGTAAGAACTGGAATCAACCCAGGTGCCTATCAATGGATGAATGGATAATAAAGTTGTGCTACATGTACACAACAGAATTATACTAAGCAGTAAGAAGAAACGATACAAGGAAATTTGTAGGAAAGTGGATGGACTTAGAAAAGATCACACTCAGCTAACACACACATTAACAAAAAGACAAATACCACACATTTTCACTCATATGTGGTTCTTAACCTGAATTAGCTTGAGTTGCAGGCATACAGGATAGGCAACTTGACGGCTAGACAAGAGAGATGGAAGGTCTTGAGTTGTGAGGGGAATAGGAGGTTGGGTGGAAATAAACACAAAACTAAATCCAAAATGAACTGGTACCACAGAAACCGTTCTCCTTGAAGGCTGACTGAAAGATATAACCCTCAACAGGAATATGGTAGTAGTGCCTGAAAAGAAGGACCCTGGAGAGGGTGGGATGAAGCCTGATCTTGAAAAATGTTGGCTCTAGGGCTGGAGAGATAGCCTAGCCATTAAGGTGCTTGCCTGCAAAGCCAAAGGACCTCAGTTTGATTCCCCAGTACCCACATAAGCCAGATGCATCTGGAGTTCGTTTGTAGTGCAAGCCCTGGCATGCCTATTTTTCTCTCTCTCTCTCTCTCTCTTTCTCTCTCCTTCCCTCCCTCCCTCCCTCCCTCCCTCTTTCCCTCTCTCAATTCCCCATAACCCACATAAACCAGATGCACAAGATGGCACATGCATCTGGAGTTTGTTTTCAGTGACTAAATGCCCTGGCATGCTCAATTGTCTCTCTCTTTCTCTCCCTCTCTCAGCCTCTTCCTCTCTCTCAAATAAATAAAAATAAAAAACATTTTTTAAAAATCAGTCTTACATTAACAAGGCACTGAACTGCTAAAAACCAGAGAGCTTATAAGCGGCCCTGGAGCTTCAGGCTAGTCAAAGCCTCAACTAAAGTCAGACACATAGGCACATAGGATCTTTTATTTTATTTTATTTATTTTTTGACATAGGGTCTCACTCTAGCCAAGGCTGACCTGGAATTCACTATGTAGTCTCAGGGTGGCCTCAAACTCATGGCAATCCTCCTACCTCTGCCTCCCTAGTACTAGGATTAAAGGTGTGCATCACCACGCCCAGTGACATGTAGATCTTTGATAATAAACCTGCATAGTTTCAAGCTGCAGACTGTGATAACTTGTTACAACATAACACTAATACATCAGTCTTTGTGACCAAGAAAATACTGCTGTTCCCTGCCACTGTCTACAAATCTTATCTATATCGAACATTTATTTTCTCAAACAATACAATTCTTTTTCTATATAATCTAGCAAATGAGCTCTGGTTTTACATTCTATTTGGCCATTTAAATTTTGAAAGAAAAGCATTTTACTCCCATACTTATTTGGTTGATTTAAAAAATGAGTTTAGGGCTGGCGAGATGGCTTAGCAGTTAAGCGCTTGCCTGTGAAGCCTAAGGACCCCGGTTCGAGGCTAGGTTCCCCAGGTCCCACGTTAGCCAGATGCACAAGGGGGCGCACGCGTCTGGAGTTCGTTTGCAGTGGCTGGAAGCCCTGGCGCGCGCATTCTCTCTCTCTCCCTCTATCTGTCTTTCTCTCTATGACTGTCGCTCTCAAATAAACAAATAAAAAATGAACAACAACAACAAAAATTTTTAAAAAAATGAGTTTAAAAGAAAAGCTGAATTTAATCCTTAATCTTTGGAATCATATAGTAAAAGCTTATTATTTTATAAAACACTTAACATATCTATATTCATAAAATGATATATTTTTAACATTTATTTCTCTTTTGTACTTACATTTCTTATTAAAGTATGTCATGTGAAAAAACATATTACATTGTGAGGCATATTCCCCACAGAACATTTTCACACAAGATGTAACAATACGTAAAGAAGACAGACCAACTTCACAAATATATATTATGAAAGAATATGCAACACATTTTCCATTACTTCACACTGTTAAACCTGTTGTCAACTAGAAAGAGTTGGGGAAGTTTTGGTGATAGGAAATGCACTACTTAAATTTCTAAACAAACATTCAGAATCAGAATATAGGCTCATATTATCAGTTGATTTATTAGGTCATTTTGTACAATTCCAATTAGAACTTGGTCTTGTAAAAAGAGATATTATGTTAAAAAAAAAAAAAGAAATTGAAGTTAGCTTACCTTCCACATTCAACGTCCCCATCTTGGATTCCAAGAAGTCAAATAACGTGCTTGGCGCTGAAGGTCTGGCATTTCCTAGGTCCTCTTCCTCTTCAGATCTTACTCGACCCCTGCCTTTTCCTCTGCCTTAAAGTTTAAATGCATGCATATGCATATATAGTAAGTGGTAAAGTAAAAGGAGAAAACACACTAAAACATAACCAGCAATCTTTGTAAGTTAGATTACATATATATTTCTTCTCGCATATTTCAATGTATTCTACTTCTATTATATTAAAAAGTTTTTAAATTATTATATTAAGCAATACTTGCATTCCTTTATATAATCTATCCAGATAATTGAGCTGGTTCATCAAAATTATCTTAATACTTTTGACCATGCAATGGCTAAAGATTTAAACAAGTTAAAAAACAGTTCTACTCAATTATCAATCCTGTGTATTCCACAAATGACCTGCCAGGCAAGATATGACCATTGATACAATAGAAAAACCTATGGCTAGAAGCATAGGCCCTAGTGGGGTAAGCCACTAGTGTAGTTATGTTAAACAGACAGCAGGTCAAACTTACCTTCTAATATAATATAATAATATAAATATTATATAAATTAAACATTATATGTATGTATGTATGTATGTATGTGCATGTGTGTATGTGTGTGTGTGTGTGTATTATATATATGTATGTGTATATATGTGTGTGTGTATTTGGTATTTTGAGGTAAGGTCTCACTCTAGCCCAGGCTGACCTTTATGTAGTCCCAGGCTAGCCTCAAACTTGCAGCAGTCCTCCTACCTCTACTTCCCAAGTGCTGGAATTAAAGGCATGCGCCACCACGCCTGGCCCTAATATCTGTATTTGTTCCCATAGATTAGCACTGCTTGCAGCCTCAATCATAGAATTTTCTTGCTACAATGAGTAATGACTAATGCAGAAATGAATAGCTGGCAAAATCATTAAGAATAAGTGATTACTAAGTACTCAGCTTCAAACAAGACATTTAACCATCTTTCCAAGGTTCAGGAAACCTCATGGAAGATGGGGCAGAGAGAATGCAAGAGCAGTACGATAAGGAGGAAGGATACAAATTGCTGTTATCTGGATACGCATGCCATGACACTCATGAACTCACAGCAGCTGAGGTTTCCAGCACAAGATTAAGCTTATTAATACTTCATTATTGATGGAGAAAGGCTACATGAGGCCTCAGACCCAGACAACCTAATAGCAGCTGCTTGTTGTTGGGAAAGGGGGAGTCAGGCTCATCAGCACTGTAGCCACTGGATAAGGTGGCCATTCCTCAGCAAATAACCTTGCACTCATGATCAAACAAGTAACCATAATTTAGCTCTGGTGGGGAGGGTGAGCATGAAAGTAAGATGGGGATTAACAGGGAAGTAGATATTAACAGAAGAGGGAAGGGAATAAGAGAGAGTAATTGGGAGGAAAAGATCAAAATACATTATATACATGGAAAAAAAATAAAAAAAACCTATGCAAAGTTATTGCTTAATTTTAGAAAGTTCACAGGCTGTCTTTTATAAAGG
Source organism: Jaculus jaculus (assembly GCF_020740685.1). Classification (NCBI taxonomy): domain Eukaryota; kingdom Metazoa; phylum Chordata; class Mammalia; order Rodentia; family Dipodidae; genus Jaculus; species Jaculus jaculus. The sequence continues at coordinate 50,737,529 of NC_059104.1, forward strand.
TTGCAAGTTGTAGAAATAAGTAATACAACCAGTTACTTTATACCATATTTTCCCCTATTACTCATAACAACTCTGCTTCATTAGTCTCACAGAAAGACTCAAAATAATTAACCTGTAAGCACCTCCAAAGCTAAAAACCTCATGCTTCTTGTATTTATCACTGTGTTACACAAAGTTACAGCCCTCACAGCCATACAGCCCAGCTTGTGTCATACCATGTCTTGCTCTGGAAAGCAAACAACACTGTCTGGCATATGAATTATACCTCGAGGTGGAGGACCTAGAACAGGTTTCTGTTTACTGCTGTTAAGAAGCACATTCAACGCTGCTTCTAAGTTGTTGCCATTATCCATAAGAGCTTGCCTCGATGCCTCTTTACTGAATCCCATTTCTGTTATGTGCTTCAGTGCCTTCTCATCAACCTGTAAAGAATGAAAAGAAAGCTATGTTCACCATCTTAAATAAAACTAAGTGTACATTTTTAATGATACACTTTCTTTTAATTCAAAATTTTATTGCATAGCCAGGAAAAAATACACTAATGCAACATTCTGAACTTGGCTCCTTTTCTATATGAATGGTCAAGGATGAATCTAATAATAGATGGGGTTGTGCCTAACTTGGCAAATACCACTGAAAATGCAAAATAAATAAAATAAAATCTTATGTTATACCATAATAAGCTTCTTGAAAATATAGCTGAGAGAAAATTACCTCATGAAAAAAAATCAAAGCAATAAATGGAATACCAGCAATACTTCTCCATCCAATAAAGAAAATATAACGGGTAAAATAACCCTCCAAAATGCAAAGAAAGGAGAAAGGTTGAAAATGCTTTAAAATTGGAATATGAGCTTTGTGGCTAATTCTTCACCCTTACCAGTTCTCTGTAGACACCTTCATGTTTCCCCTCCAGTTTGGAAGACTTTTCTTTCTGTAAAGCTTCCCTGTTTCGGTTACCACTGGAGCCCATATTAAGATTGCTTCTGGCACCACCTCCACCTCCTCCAAATGTCTTGGTCTTTAGATAAGACAGATGTAAGCAAACAGTATTTTTAAACAGTTATAAAAACTTAAATACTATTTAAAGCTGGCAAAACTAAGTAAAGGAAAGTGTGTGTGTGTGTGTGTGTGTGTGTGTGTGTGTGTGTGTGTGTGTATGGGAATGCAAGTGCCACAGTGCATATGTGGCAGACAGAGGACAGTCTCAGGATGTCAGTCCTCTCCTTCCACCTTGTTTGAGACAGGGTTCCTTTTTTACTATTTATTTATTCATTTGCCACTGGGAAGACTAGTCTAGCTGGCCTGCAAGCTTCTCCACCTCCCAATGCCATAGGCCTGTTGGAATTGAAGATATCATTTTGCATCTGGATTTATGTGAGTACTAAGGATAGAACTCAGACTGGCAGGCTTACAGAGTAAGAATCTTCACTGAGCCATCACTCAAACCTCAATTATTTCCACATGTATAAAATAACTAATCTTTTAATAATAGCATATATCACAGACATCTAATATCCATTATATCTTCTTTTCACAAGGTAGGGCAAATCACCAAATTATAATCAAGTCACTAGAACCTAGGCCAAACCAATGACATAATATACAATATGGAAACCATCATTCATGTATGTATGTATATATGTGTGCCATCAAAATGATTCTAGGGCCAGGCATGGTGGCACATGCCTTTAATCCCAGCACTCGGGAAGCAGAGGTAGGAGGATTGCCGTGAGTTCGAGGCAACCCTGAGACTCCATAGTGAATTCCAGGTCAGCCTGGGCTAGAGGGAGACCCTACCTAGAAAAACCAAAAAAAAAAAAAAAAAAAAGATTCTAGGGTCAAAATATCTGAATGATGTTTTAAATCTGCATTCTAAGTACAGCTATAAAACTGGAGAGATGGTTCATCAGTTAAAAGCTTGCTTGCAAAGCCTACCAGGCCAGGTATGATTCCTCAATAGCCCTATAAAGCCAAATGTACAAAGTAGAGAGTCAGGAGTTTGTTTGCAGTGGCAAGAGGCCTTAGCACACCCAGAGGAAGGGAGGGAGGGAGGGAGGAGAATATAGTGCCAGGCATGGTGCACACCTTTAATCCCAGTACTTGGGAGGCAGAGGTAGGAGGACTGCTGTGAGTTCGAGGCCAGCCTGAGACTACATAGTGAATTCCTGGCCAGCTTCAGCTAGAGCAAGACCTTACTTCAAAAAAACAAAAAATAAATAAGTAAGTATGTCAATGTAGCCAGCTACATGCAAAGTTATCCTAAGCAAGATATTAGACTGTGGTAAGAATCAACTAAAGTATGTCAATGCCTCATATTTCATTCTATAATCTCAGTATGTAAACAAATAAGATGATATGAACAGTGGATTACAACTCTTATTAATCCATCATTTACGTTCCTTGCATCATTTCTTACAAACTACATATAAATGCCTGAATCTATATTCTGCATTTGCTGATATATTTGAATGACTATATGTGCAGGTAAATTTTTAATTTGATTTAATCTCATTTTTTGGCCTTTCAAAACAATTGAGGGGCTGAAAATATAGATCAATGGTTAAAAGTGTTTACTTGCAAAACCTGCTGAGCCAGGTTCAACTCCTCCAGCCACCCACATAAAGCCATACATAAAAAGTGGCACAAGTTTCTGATGTTGCTTTACAGCAGGCAACAGACCTTGGCCTCAGGCACATGCAAGCAAGCGCGCGCACGCACACACACACACACACACACACACACACACACACACACTTTTTAAAATAATTTTAAAAAGAACAAAAAGATCACGAATGTGTAAAGATACAAATCCACAACTGAAAAAGCATGGGAAAATCATGTTAGAGGTATATTAGTGGACTACATTTTATATTTCTAGGAGGTAGCTGATATACCATCTTATTTAAATTTCATTCAATATTAGAAAAGTAACTTTAACAACCAGATATTGTGATCTGTTTAGTAATCCACAGAAATCCCTTTCAGGTGGGTCTCCCAGCTTGCTTCCAGGAAGGATTAACTAACTGAAGGAGGAAGTCCTTCCCCCTGAGTGAGCCCTTCCCCCAAAGCGATGCCCCGCTCAGAGGGGAACTTCATAGGAAGCTCTGGGTAAAAAGAGCCCCTTTCTTCCACTAGGCTGCCAGACCTGCTTGCTGCCTTCCAGCGTGGATTGAAGACCAGCGCAGACTGAAGACCCACATGCATCTAAACCCAGAGGCTTCTCAGGAAGCCTCCAGGCCTTCCAGTGCCATGTGCAGTGACGGATCAGGACTTCTGAGGCATCTAGCCACGTGGACTGAGCAGCTACCAGGTTCCGTGAATCTCCGGCCTGCAACTGCTATTGGACTACCCTAAACTAATCCAATAAATTGCCTTTTAAAAATAATTCATTCTAGCAGTTCTGTTCCTCTAGAGAACCCTGACTAATATACAGTGTTCAATCTCTGCCTTGCAGAATTTCAGCAAAAACAGTATCTTCATGGTTATTATTTGTTTAACTGTCAAAATATACCTGTGGCTTACATGAATGCAATGCAAAGCTCATTAGATGGGAGACTGGCATAGCTAAACATGTAGGCTGTGGACTAGCTAGACAAGTCTTGTTTGAACTGGTCTTGGCTCAGCCACTTACTATCTCCTATCCTCAGGCAAATCACTCAGCTTTTACCTTCCATTGAGCTCAGGTTGTCATCCTTAAAAGAGAGATGAGAAAAACCTACCTCTTGAGGACTTAATAGCATCAACAATAGGAATAAATTATGCTACTACTTGAGTATTATTGCACAAGGCAAATACTCCCAAACAAATAGCTATTACACTTTGTTAAATGAGTCTGTAGCCTAACCTCTTCCAAATTGTATACATTTCTGCAGTTTATATTCCGTAACTCCAAAAGTGATTTTTCTTTGGGTGTCAATGAAACAGTTCCATTTCCTGGGTATGCCCATGTCCTTATCATTTTCTTTCCATTTTGTGAATTAAAAAATAAGATAAAATACAAATTTTCAGATTTTCTTTTCATGGCTGTTTAGCAGAAGTTGTTACTCCTCAGACACACACACACACACACACACACACACACACACACACACACCAATGTCTTCTAAAATGTCACAATTATACTATCTATTAGGGGAAAACTAAGTATATTTCATATAACTATGTAAACATATTTAAATCAAGTGTTGTCTTTTTAAGGTGCCTTAAAGTAAAGGACTTATTGCAAAAGTGCAATAGTTTTGGTTAGCAAGAGCTCTGCGTGAAGAGTGTCATGATCTGAAACAAGCAGTGGTAGGTAGTGACATGAATAGTACTAATAGTCCTAAATGTTTTAGGCATGAGCAATTTTAATTCCCATACCACCCATGGCAGATAGCACTACTGTTCCCATACTAAGTTTTCAATTCCAGGTTGTCATCAAGATAGGCTTCAAGGCCACTGATTCTAGAGCCCTACCCTAGACTAACCATACAAAAATACTGGAAAGACCAACCAAGTTTCAGGCAGTCTTCAACTTAAACTTCAAAAAGTAAATAAGAGGGCTGGGGAGATGGTTTAGTGGTTAAGCGCTTGCCTATGAAGCCTAAGGACCCCGGTTCGAGGCTCGTTCCCCAGGTCCTACGTTAGCCAGATGCACAAGGGGGCGCACGCAGAGGCTGGAAGCCCTGGCACGCCCATTCTCTCTTTCTCCCTCTATCTGTCTTTCTCTCTGTGTCTGTCGCTCTCAAATAAAAATAAAATAAAAAATAAAAATAAAAATAAAGTAAATAAGAAAGTAATTATTCACTAGGCTTCATTACCCATTTTGAAAAAAAGGAAGCTATTTCAATTTTAATCATTAAGAAAAGTCAGTCCAAATAACTAACTCAGAAACTGAAATTCACTATCAAACTCTAAGGATCAATAAATACAGAGAAAACACCTATGCCAAGTTACCAAGGAATTCAAAACAAAGAGAATCTTTGGCTAACCATAGTGTCAGATGGAGACATTTATGTGTATATGTGTTTATAAGTATAGATATAATCCAAAAAACAAACATTTTTGCTATAAATAAAGAAAACTGACAAAAATGTTAATTTAAAAAAATTATTTTTGTTTATTTATTTGCGAGAGACAGAGAGGGACAGAAGGAGGCAGATAGAGAGAGGGAGAGAGAATGGGCACACCAGGGCCTCCAGCCACTGCAAACAAACTCCAGACACATGCGCCCCCTTGTGCATCTGGCTAACGTGGGTCCTGGGGAGCCGAGCCTCGAACCGGGGTCCTTAGGCTTCACAGGCAAGCGCTTAAAGGCTAAGCTATCTCTCCAGCCCAAAAATGTTAATTTTAACCCAATTATATCTTCTGTTTTTTACTCATCCCACAGAAGTTGTTACTCCTCAGAAGCATTTATAATAAGGGCAAATTATTCTGAAAAAGTAGTAAAACCTCAATGGATAACAGTAGTCCTCCTTTTATAATTAAAAAAAAAAAAGCACTGTATTCAGTTGTTCAGTTATTAAGAGGAAAGGGAAATAGAGGAACAGAAAGGTGACTTGATAGCAAGAAAAATTTAATTGCCAAGGAGATTTGGAAAAACAAAATAAAACATATAAATAAAACGTATAAGCTTAAAACACCATAAAATGACATGTAGAATAATGTAAAGAGATTTGGTATTAGTTATCTTATGTGAAAACATCATCATGACTGAGTAATTTGAAGAGAATGTGAGAAACTATAAAAATGAACTCCTTACTTCTTTGCTCTTCGCAACTTCTGCAATAGCAGCTGTCCTTTGTTTTTCAAATTCATCATTGTCATTTGTAGATTTAGCTGGCATTGAGACTTGCAAAGTCTTTCTTCTATCAAGCTCTCTGCTATCTACTTGGGCATGAGATGAACATTTCTGGAAAAATAAATAAAAATAATTCAGTAATTACAAAAGAGACTAAAGTTTTAAATAGAAGGTTTATTTCTTAAAAAGAAGTGAATCCATCCATTGTAATAGCTGAGTGCACAATAAATAAAATTCTACCCATAGACTTATAAAACAGGCAGAAAACTAACTTACAAGTAATTTTTTTAAACATATTTTATTTATTTATTTGAGAGAGAAACAGTCAGAGAGAGAGAGAGAGAGAGAGAGACAGAGAGAAAGATGGAGAGAATGGTGAACTAGGGCCTTTAGCCACTACAAATGAACTCCAGATGCATGTGACCTCCCCCATGTATCTGCCTTAGGTGGGTCCTGGAGAGTTGAACAAATGCCTCAACCACTAAGCCATCTCTCCAGCCCAAAAGTAATTTTTAATGTAACATAACCAGTAAGTGAAATTAGAAAGCTATACAAAATGCAGTCATCTGCACCAGACCACATGCTAGAACACACACTGGACCAAGAGATCTTCATTTCACTTAGGGTAATAAAATAATTTTAGTTATATCTCTAGACTACCCAAATTAGGTGAATCTGATTTGATGATTGACAGCTCAATTTCCACATCACCCCACAATATCCACATCTAAGCTGGCCATAACTTAAAACATGTAACAAAAGGTGGTTGAATTTACAAGCCAGGCACTAAAATATGGCCTCTGCACTCACCAGGAGGTAAAGTTTTATTCATTGTTGTTTATATTTTTAATTCAATAATAGCACCACTGTCTAACAATAATCCCTAAATTCTCACCTCCATTAAGTAACAATCCTCTAAAATGAATCTTTTCCTAGCTCACTATTAGAAAAGAGAAGGGATGCTGTCAAACTAATGTGTGACACAAACAGTATGTCTCCCCTCATATCTATTATCATTATCAACACAGCCAGCATTATCTATTTTAATCCACAGACACCACTGCAGTTTGCTGTCTAAACCAATATTTTAGATATAAATGAATATTATTATGGAAACAACACCTTTCAACACTTCCTAACCCTCAAAAACTTATAAAACATACTTCAAATTTTAAACAATAATTAAATAATAAGTGTCTATTTAAAAAGTAATTCAATGTTTAATTTTATCCCGACAATGAAGAGGGCCCTAGGTGAATGGGTGTAGGAGAGAGGGGATATAAGAGTACAACCTGATGAAAGTATGTTCACTATGCAATAATGTTCATACTGGAAAGCATTAAATAAGTAATAAATAAATAAATAATAACAACTTTAAAAAATTAAAAAGCAAAAGCTAGGCATGATGGTGCATGCCTTTAATCCCAGCACTAAGGAGGCAGAGGCAGGAGGAGTACCATGAATTTGAGGCCACCCTGAGAATACAGAGTGAATTCCAGGTCAGCCTGGCCTAGACTGAGACCCTACCTCTTAAAACCAGAAAAATTAAATAAAGAAAGAAAGAACAGGAAAGAAGCCATTTTTATATCTGAAATAATCTATGAAAGAAATAGTATCACATATGTCAGAACAAAGTCATTTTTATAACTATGTATGTAATTTAGTAATATATATTCTTTTCAAGAATAAATTACTACAACATTTTCACTTTCTTTTCATTCTGGGGGATTTATTATAGGCATAATATCATTAGCATGAACCACACTGTAGAGCTTCCTATTTCCTTTCCCCTTAACTATTATTCCAAAGCATGCATACCAAAAAAACATGTTTTTAAAAATTCTATCAGTCCAAAAAAAAAAAGAAAAAGAAAAAGAAAAAAGAAAAGAAAAGAAAGAAATCCAGCAGTTACGGTGGTACACACCTTTAGTCCCAGCATTCAGGAGGCTAAAGTAGGAGGTGTAGCAAAAGTATGAGGACTGCCTGAGGCTAAGAGATAGTTTCAGGTCAGCTTGGACTGGAGTGAGACCTTGCCTCAAAAAACAACAGCAGCTCAGTCCCACCTTGATTTCTCAGTGACCTTGCTACTCTCACTTGTGGTTAGAGAACCTTCTCTTTTCAGATGACAGTGGCCACTGGGAGGACCCAAAAGGCAACATAGTGCTGAGAAGAAGTGACAGAAGGGTATTCAGCACTGAAACATCTCTATCACACCCTCTAAGGCTCAGGGTCCATGGCAGAAGAGATGGTGGAAAGAATGTAAGAGCCAAAGGAAGGATACGACTCCCTACAATGCAACTGTCCAGACAGAAATTGGCCTTGATATCCATGACCTCGCAGTGCCTAACATTATCTTCACAAGACTCTCGTAATAGGAGAAAAAGATGATGACATCAAAATAAAAAAGAAACTAATGGAGAGAGGGAGGGGCTATGATGGAAAGTGGAGTTGTGAGGGCAAAGTGGGGAAGGGGAAGTGGTTCATTGTCTGTAAGTATAGAAGTTGTCAATAATAAAATTAAAATTACAAACAGTAACAAAAAAGTCATGATACAGAAATAACTAATTTAATTTGTGTGGAGCTTATAAAAGACTTTTAAGAGTATGCAAATCAACTAATTCTATCACATGCATCTTCTAATCAAACGGAACTCTACCAAAATTTTTTAAAAAATACACAAAACAAAACTTATTGAAATGTAGACTTCAGTTTCCAACTTTTATCTCCCAACTCACATTTGCTGATAGCCAGCATTCTCCAAGAAAATGAGGGAACAAATGTAATTAAATTTCAGTGGCATCATGAGGGGAAAGTAAGGCAAAGTGAGACTGTGTGAACAAGATTCTCTCCAGAGACAGATGGTACTGGCCCACGAGGAGCTGCCTCACAAGGCAGCACTTCGCACAGACAGGGAATAGAAAATAAGGAACAGATACAAAATTCTTTAGTTTGGGTATAAGAAGGGTTGTGATTGAAAAGAAAAATACCAACTGGAAATAAAAGAACTTCCTGGCTGAAGTGAGGTTTTGGATTGAGGCAAAGGATAAAAATCCTGAATAAGATTACAGCATATTTTATTTCCATATATTTGAATGTCTCCTTTTTTAAAAAATCCTTTCTCTTACTCTCTTTTAATTAATTGTAAGTTGTTCTTCGGATATGGCTCTGAACTGCTCAAATCTTTGAGTTAACAGCAAAATTACTAAATTCCTTGAACTTCGTATTTCAGTACAACTCTATCACCTCTACATAAATAGTTATGCACAGAACTAAGCACAGCTCACATTCATGAACAATACTCTGTCCTGAATTGAATTCATCTGCTAACAGAGATGCCATCATTACCTGTCCAAAGGGCACAAAAGGAGGTGGTCCACCTTCAGTTCCAATATTACTTCGATTGTGTTTTGATAAACTCTGAAAAAAAATCAGACATAAAATAGAAACCACATATACAAGGCATCAGGAATCCACTGCTCTGAAAAGAATATTAAATCTTACAAGAAACAATAAGATATTGACATCAACCTTTGTATTCCACATACATGTACACACACGCACCTCACACATATGAACATACATACACATGCATACCACATACACACATGTAAAATATCCTGTAAAATAAGAAACTGTAATTCTTTTAAGGTTTTTTTACACTTTTATCATCATGCCTTAACAAGCAGTACTATCAAAGTATACCTAAACTCTGTGTGTGTGTGGGGGGGGGTGTACACACACTATATTCATAAGAGAATGAGAAAGCTAGCTTGGACAGAGAACATTCCTACAAAATTTTCCAGATTTTTTTAAAGAAAACATCAATAATTTTTACATAAATTACTATACCTATATTGTAACAATTTGCCAAAGTGAATAAAAGCACAAGTCATCATTTCATATATTATCTATTCTGGTTAACACATAAATGTTTACTTGTAAAAATATACCAGATTTAATGGTTACAAGTGGCCAGAATGCAAGAAAATTATGTTAATGTGTTGGTCTGATTTTTTTATCAACAAGTTCAACTTTTAAACTTGCCAAGTTACTAGTAGTAAGATAAGGAAGGATACTTAAAAGTATGAATAAAAGGTAGTAAGTACTAGAACTTATATGTGCTTTTATAGAAGAATATGCTTAGACAGATGGAATATAGCTTCTCTAAGGATCATCACAATCCATCCTAATAATTCTGACACAAAGAAGTAATGGATTATTTTGTTGTTTTTGTTTTTCAAGGTAGTGTCTCACTCAATCCAGGCTGACCTGGAATTATATTATTATATATTTAATTTAATTTAATTTAATTATATATTATAATTTTACTACTATTTACTAATGAGATGAGCTCTATAAGAGCTGAAATAATAAAATTTTTTTTAAAAAACCCTGTGGAACATTAAACACTGAAGCCGTTCTTATTTTACACTTACTCTCTGTAACTCCCACTTGTCAATAAGGTGTTCCACTTCACCACCAAGCACTGTGGTGTTAGCTTCATTCAAGAGCAGGAATCCATTCTTTATGTCAACAATGCCTGAGAGCTTAACCTTAGTACCAGGTGGTGTGTTCAGGCTATTACAAAAGAAAAATATAAAGTTAAAAATACACTGAAGCTCATCCTCAAAACTAGAATTAAATCTTACAGACTTAATCAAGGTCACTTAACACTCCAATGGTTTGAATGTAAATGATTTTCACATCCTCCTGTGTTTGAGTACCTGATTCCTAGCTAGTGGCACTGTTCAAGGGTGTGGACATTTAGGAGGTGCAGCCTTACTGAAGGAAGCATGTCACTGGGGAGTAGGCCTTGAGGTTATATCCAGTTTTCTTGGTCTCACTACTTCCTCCCTGATGTGACAATGTGAGCCAACTTCCTGGTCCTGCCATGCTTTCTGTAAAGATAAAATGACCCTCAAATCTGGAAGTTGAAAAATAAACCTTTTCCTTCCTTAAGCTGTTTCTGATTGGGTATCTTAACTGATACAAACACCAAAACTGTTTTTTTTTCAGGAGACTAGCTGTAAAGTATAAATACTTTACCATACAGGAAAACCAGATATATTATGCTCATTTTGTCAGCTTAATGACAGAGTTTTAACAAGTTTAAAACAAATGTGAACAATAATTAATCATACCTCACAAAGATGTGTTAAAATAAGTTTCTTAACTGTAGGATACACAAACATATTTGTCTTTCTTTTTTTCTGCTCAGCTTTGGTTATAGATGGCAAAAATATAGCTATAAAATAATTTTAATTCAGGGAAAGAAATCTAACCAGGATCCCATATGAACTGCAGAAATCCATTAAAATGGTCTTTTTGTTGGCACGAAATGTTAAAAAACTTATACACTAACTTTAAAGGACTTTTCTATAAGACAATTGTCATACCTGAGGCTAACTTTACACTATGACCCCTTCCACAGAAAAATAAAAACAACATGTTTCCCTTCATACAACTTGGAGAAAGTAAACACAGGAATAAATTCATTTAATCACACCAGTTTGTTCTAAAGTAAAAGCATATATACCAAACTCTACCCCACCTCTTGCCACACAGAACAAGGGACTCCTAAAACAGCCTGCACTAAAATACGTAGGATGAATTAGAAAAGTATTCTAAAATGGCTTCATTATTCACATTTTAAAACATCAAATGTTGATATATACAACATCAAATCCATGCTTATTAATATCACATCTTTTTTGAAGACAATCAATAAACATTACTGAAAAGAAATAAGAATATGTAGGTTCTTGGTGATTGTTGTCCTGTGGCAACTCCAACAGGACTCTCCAACAACATGAAAAAGCAGGGGACCCAGAAGACTATGAAATTAACCAGCCAGACAAGATGTATACTTGTGCAATAGTGGCAGGTAGACTTTATTTTTTTTTAATTTTTATTAACATTTTCCATGATTATAAAATATATCCCATGGTAATTCCCTCCCTCCCCACCCCCACGGCAGGTAGACTTTATAGGTAACCACTTGTTCTCTGATTGGACAGGAGGCCCGCTCAATGTGAGGGAACTCATGTTTTGCACTGGAAACCAAGTCAGAATCCTGGAGTCAGGAAGGAGTGGGCTGGCATACCAAAAATTTCCCAAACAACTCTGTTTACCCCATTTAACCCAAATTGCTCTCACACCTGGTTAGGGAATCTGTTTTATTTTACAGATAGCAGAGAAAACAGGGGAGAGTCTAGATCCACTGATAAGACAAGAAGATAAACACCTGGCCACCATGAGACTTTCCACTTCTACCAAATCTGCCAGGGCCCAGGAGAAAATTCAGAGGAAGTAACTTCATGAATATTGCTTTTACTGCAAGCCTAACAACCAGTCCCAGGTTGATGGTCACAGACAGGTAGAATAATAAAACCTATGCAAGCAGATCCAGAGACTACAAAGAACTCAACACTAAAACAGACTACCAACAGGCCTGTCATGGCTCAAGAAACGTTGAGGAAGAAGGAATGGAAAGATTGTAAGAGCCACAGAGGGAGCAGGAATACTCCAAGGCATGGTCCCCCACTATCCCATAGGGACTGACTGAGGCCTTCATTACCCCACAGTGACTATCATAACCCAACTGATATAGTAAGATTTTTAAAAAGAATATATAGGTTCATGAAGCTTCAAAGGGCCCATAAAGAGGCTAGATTGTATATTTGGAATATCTAATATGGATGATACAATATATGCCACTGAAATTTCAAAGAAGACATTAAAATTATTCTGAGATTCCAAAGTTTAAGGACTCTTCATAATAACTCAAAACTTGCTGAACAAATGGTCATGAGTAGCCTATGTACAACCCTTATGTAGAGAGCTCTGTGTTAAATGTAGTAAACCTAGAAAAATGGCCAGTCTTCAAGGTCATTAACAACTGAATACAGCTACACTAAGAAGTTTTCATTAATTCCAGGCAATCAGCAAATTCAAATTTCCATAACTCTGTACTTCACCATTTGAGGATGAATCAAAAAGGAAAACACCAAACACCCCAGTCTGCTGTACTTTTTACTTTCAAAGACATTACTAAATATATTATTCATCTATAACCTATGTGCGTTCTTCAAAATACCCAGTAATGGGATGGAGAGATGGCTTAGCAGTTAAGCACTTGCCTGTGAAGCCTAAGAGCCCCGGCTCAAGGCTCGATTCCTCAGGACCCATGTTAGCCAGATGCACAAGGGGATGCATGCATCTAGAATTTGTTTGCAGTGGCTGGAGGCCCTGATGTGTCCATTCTCTCTATTTCTCTCTATCTGCCTCTTTCTCTGTCTGTCGCTCTCAAATAAATAAATAAACAAAAAATGCATTTAAAACTTATCGAGTAATTACCCTGTAATTTCTTAAAAACTGGTAAAATTGGAAAATGCATGAGAATGCATGAGCATATGCAATTAGAAAGACAGGGAACTAAGTAAGACCTTAAACAAGATGAAAACTATAGACAATTTTAAAATATAATGATACAATTTTATGACTAAAAGATATATCAGGAGATGAACTAATTTTCATGTTAAATAACACTTCCCAAAATTTCCTTAACAGATAATTTGAAGATGGAACTATATGGACAACTGATAGAGTATCATTGGATTCAGTTTTAATCTCACTTCCATAAATGAAAATTTGGGCTAAAATTATATGATGTTTACTAAACTGACTTCAGGACTTCTGTTGAGATAGCATATTTCAGTTCAATTGCTTCCAATTTGTGCTCCAAGGAGGCATTATTCTTTCTTAATTGTAATTAGAAACAACAACCCACTAAGTGGGGCAGGAGGAGGTAGAGACTATGAAGAAGAGCTCAGAGAAATGCAGTATCTATTTGGGGCAATGCAGCCCCTAATTTCATGGGGTTTATTCTGTCTAGAGAATTTTTCGCTGTCCTAAGATAACCAGAAACCAAACATTAAAAGACTTTACAAATTATTCAAATGTGTAGACAGTTTTGTAAGCTATCATTTTTATGATGCTGCTTCAATGGTAAATAAATAAGCAAATAACTTTCTCAGGTATCAAACCACAATAAATTCAGCAGAAGTGGACATTAGAGAGTACTAGGCAGAACCTTCTACTCTAGATTAACCTTATGATTTCATTTACTTCAGAGAAATATACAGTATTCCATTTCTCAAAACTGCTCATTGAAGCCACATTCCTGCTCCTCCAGGTAGAGGAATTGGGAATTGTCTAGACTCCCAAAAAGTAATTATTTACCTTTGTCTTTAGGTTTGAGCTATTGTAAAACAAATCTAACTCTATGTATTGGCTTCCAGAGAGAAATGCTTCCATGGTTTGAAATGTTAAATGTCCCCCATAGCCTCTTGTGCTTGTACACTTCTTCTTCAGGTGGTGGCACTGTCCAGGAAGGCTGTGGGGCCTTTGGGAGATGGGACCTGGCTGGGGAAGTGTGTCACTAAGAGCAGATCTTGGGATGATATAGCCCAGCCCAGCCCTGCTTGCTATACTCAGCTGCTTTTCATTTTCTCCCTGCTAGTGTGAACATGTGACACTCAGCCTTCTGTTCTCACCATGCTGTCCCACCACAGTAAAACACCCCTTAGCACTGCAAACTGTAAATACACCCTTTCCTTCCACATGTTGCTTCTGACTGGGTTTGGTCCCAGCAATCAGAATACCGAAATGATACAGAGACTAAAATCTTGCTGGGGACAAAGTATGGTCTAGGAGTTTCACTTTTGTAAAAAAGTTCAAAGTGCCTAAAGCAGACAATACCACATGTAAAATGTCTCAGAAGAGAAAAAAGGAAGCCTACAAATGTCCATAAAAGCTCTTGCCTTGCAGAACAGACTTTAAGCTGGCGTACTAGGGATGGTGAAGATTAAACACTTTCTCTTCCTTCTCACTCTCTTCTCCATTTTAACAGGCATGTCTCTAACGATCTCTTTAAAAAATAGCCAAAGGAATTTTGAAGGTTGTTCATTAGTGAGTTTTTCCTTATCTTAAGAAGCAGGGAACACACACCCCTTCCTGAACTGGCCTACAACTCTGGGTGAATCTTAAAGTGTCATGGACACACTATTATACCCACAGTTGGTTACTGGGCTATAAGGAAGAGATTAACACATATTTAAAGATATGAAATTACATTCTAAAACTTTAAGGGAAAAAATGAAAATATTAATCTTTATGAAAGAATATCTTTATGAAATCTTTATGAAAGAATATATAAATTTGTTTGCATAACTAACAATAAATAAGGGGCAACTAACTTCATTCTTAACTATTTTCTTGACAAACAAAACAGAAATGAAATATATAATCTCTTGTGAAAATTAAAATGTGCACTTGAGTGTATTTCTTCTTTTCTAAGTTCTTAAAATGAAGTTATTTTTGAGTAACACTAAATTCTCTTTAACAAGTGATATAAAGTAGCAATCACCTGATTTTTGAAATATAACTGAATTCTACTGCTGTACAATTTACGTGACCATCAGTCATCTGCAGCCGCAGCATCCTCGGTGCAGCCTGGGATTCCTCGTTATCCTTTGGTGCAGCAACATTGCGAATTTTTTGAATTTGTAGAACACATGGACCTTCAAGCTGTTGGAACAAAAGAATAAAAGTCACATTCTAATCATGGTTGTCTTTTCATTTACAGGATTTTTGTTCTCCTTAATGGTTATACTTTCTGATTTATAAAGATAATATCAATTAAGGTCAAGACTAAAATTATACTTTGGAACATAAAGATAAAATTTCAAGATGTGCTAATAAACAATTTAAAAAAGATATCTGAATCCATTTTCAGATAGTGATAAGGAAAAGCACAAGTAAAACTGAATGAATCGTTCACATAAAACCCTCCTCTCCCCGGTACATGAACAACTTGACAAGTGTTAATGCAGCAGTTCACATGAATGCTTCCTATTCACATCAACTTTAAAGTGCACCCTCTTGTGGCACAATGAAGAATAAAATCCCCCAGAGTTAACTACATGAAGTTCAACAACTGACTTATTTCACATTTTCTTTCAAAATGTGTGGGGTATGTGTGAGAAAGAGTGGGGTACATGTGTGTGCAGGTCAGAGGACAAGCTCAAAGTCATTCCCCTCAGGTGCCATCCACATTTTTTTAGATACATGCCTCTTACTGGCAGACTTCTAATTAGGGTAGAATGGCTAGTCAGAAAGCCCCAGGAACATTCCTACTCTACATCTGGCCAGTGCTGTAATTACAAATACACCACCACACTCATTTTGATTTTGTGGGTTGATTTTTTTTTTTTTTTCTTTTGGCTGACCTGGAATTCACTATGGAGTCTCAGGGTGGTCTCGAACTCATAGCAATCCTCCTACCTCTGCCTCTCGGGTGCTGGGATTAAAGGCGTGTGCCACCATGCCCGGCTTCACTTTTTTTTTTAAGTGTGGGTTCTGGGACTGCATACTTGCACTGCAAGCACTGACAGAAATAATCTCCCTAGCTCATTAAAATAAAATGAAATCTAATGCTATATATAATGAATGCCAGAGAAGACACATCCTGCCTTGCCAAGTTTCAATCAAGGTAAAACTACATCAATAGACTAATTGGCTATAGTTAAAAGTTTCATATAACAAAATACTACGAAAGGGCTGGAGAGATGACTGTGCCATTGAAGGCACTTGCTTGCAAAGCCTGATGACCGGGTTCAAGTCCCCAATACCACATAAAGCCAGATGCATAAAGTGGAACATGCATCTGGAGTTTGTTTGCATGCCCATATCCACTCTATGTCTCCCTCTTTCTCTCTCTAAAGTAAATAAATAATGAATATATTTGTTAAAAAGTACTAGGACAAGCTCAGGCATAGTGGCACATTCCTTTAATCTCAGGACTCAGCAGGCAGACGTAGGAGGATCACTGTGAGTTCGAGGCCACCCTGAGACTACATAGTGAATTCCAGGTCAGCCTGAGCTAGAGTGAGACACCACCTTGAAAAACCAACCAAACAACAACAAAAATACTAGGACAAAGCTGGGAAATGACAGTGAAATAGGACTAAGAAAAATAAAATTTAAAAAATGTCAATTTCCAATAATAGATTTTTAAGTAACATCATACTTTAGCTGAAAATGGTTACTTTTAAAATAAATAATCCAGCTGGAGAGATGGCTTAACAGTCAAGGCACTTGCCTACAAAGCCAAAGGACCCAGGTTCAATTCCCCAGGTTCCACGTAAGCCAGATGTATAAGGTGGCACATGCATGTGGAGTTTATTTCAGTGGGTAGATGCCTTGGCATGCCCATTCTCTCTCTCCTCCACCTCTCCCTCTCCCTTTCTCTTCTCTTTTTCTCTCAAATAAGTAAATAAAAATCATATATTTCAAACACATAATTATTTAAGTAAAATATTTCTAGGAATATAAAATTAATTCACAATTTCAGTAAAAAGAAATGTAAGCAACTGTAAAACATACACTTTATTTCTTAAGCAAAAAAGACTTCTAACCAATAGTTTTCTATTCTACATGTACCAGTATTTTGCCTGCACAGGAATTATTCTGATCTATATTAATATCTAGATTAAATAATTACAAAAAAAGCACACATTTTCAACTAATTTCAGTTGTGAAAAAAGTTCACTTCTGGTTTAGATGCTGCCACTGTGAAAACCAGTGGAGAAAGAAAATAAGAAAAATTAGACTGCTGCAAGGAACAAAAGAAAGAAATGCCTTAGAAATCCACAAAGGAAGTGATACTGGACAAGAGCAGGAAAAAAAATTTTTTAAGGCTCAGACAAGCCAACTATACATGGCCTCCACTGCATAGTTCCCAGCAGTGGGGCGGGGGCTCAGCCTTCCTGAGTAGGATGCTCACTAAGGCTGCCCTCTGCTGCTGTGAGGAAGAATACAATCCCCAATGTGTAAACTGTGCAGTGTGGAAAAATCCAGAATAGCTATCTAAACAAACAGATGCAAACATCACAGCAGCAGAGACACAAGAGACATAGCAAAGAAAGGCAACATGACTCCTTTAAAACATAACTCCTCAATTAATATCAAAGACAATGAAACAGGTAAAATTCCAGATGAAGATTTCAAGAGTACTCTGGTAAAAATGATGAAAGATCTGAAAGATGATTCACACAAGCAGATGGATTCAGTCAAAGACCCAAAGAGGAAGCTCAGCAAAATCAATAGATGAGAAAATTGGTAACATGAAAGAAAGAAAAACAGCAAGGAAATTTAGATTCTAAAGAATAATAGAAGGTTGAAAATAAAAATCTCAAAAACACAGTAGAAAGCATCACCAACAGAACTAACCAAGCAGGATAATAGCATGGATCGTAGGCAAGGTTGACAAAATACTACACTCAAACATCAACAAAGAAGAAAAAACCTAAATGAGCATGGCCACAATGTCCAAGAACTCTGGGACACAATCAAGTAATCATACCTGATCTAGAGAGAAAGCTTAGCAGTTAAAGTGCTTGCCTGCAAAGCCTAAGGACCCATGTTCTACTCTCCAGGTCCAGCATGAACCAGATATACAAACATGAGGCAAGTGCAAGGTTGCACATGCCCACTAGGTGGTACAAGTGTCAGGAGTTCAACTGCAGTGGCTGAGGCCCTGGCATCATACCAATCCCCCCTCCCTCCCTCTCTCTCTCTCTCTCTCTCCCCGTCTTTCCCTCTGTCTGTCTGTCTCTCTCGCTCTCTAAAATAAAATAAAAAAAGCAATCATGGACAGAAGAAGGAGACAAGATAAGCGTTACAGTCAAAGAGAATCTACCTAATGAAACTATAGTAAAAACAAATCCCAAATCCAGACAAAGAAACAAGAGGCCTTAAACAGACATGCCTACAGAAGAACCTCCTCATAATATGCTATAGTCAATATACTAAAATTGTAAAGCCAAAGAAATAGTATTACAAGCTACAAGACAGAAAGTTAATTCATTTACAAAGGCAGAAAAAAAGATTAATATCAGATCCCTTGTCAGCAATCTTCAAATCCAGAAAACATAGAATAATGTATTTCAAGCCTTGAAAGTATATAACTGCCAACTAAGAGTGTTATATCCAGCAAAGCTATCTTTCAAAATTGACAGAAAAGTACAGACATTTTAAGACAAGCATAAACTAATTCAGTTCCCGACCACCAAGCCAGCACTGCAGAAGATACTTAAAGGAATACTATCTAGAGGAGTAAGAAAATAAGTCCCAATCACAAGATTATAGGAAAGAATGAATTTCATGAGGAAAAACTGTTCAACAGGAGAGTTACAAGAAATCCATTAATCAGGCATGGTGGCGCACACATTTAATCTCAGCACTCTGAAGACAAAGGTAGCCAAGGATTGCCATCAGTCTGAGGTCATCCTGAGACTACATGGTGAATTCTGGGTTGGCCTGGGCTACAGTGAGACCCTACCTGGGGGTGGGGGTAAGAAATCCATCAGGTCCAACACAGTGGGCCAGCAAACCTGATACTAATGGCAGAAAGAACAAAACAAGAATACAACAACCCACAACAGAAAATGCAACTACGGGAACCAGTACATATCTCAGAATTAACCTGAAATGTAAATTTCTGAATGCATCAATAAAGAAATGAAAAAGAGAGGAGCAGAGAGGGGAAGGGAGGGAGGCAGAAGGAGAAGGAGGGAGAGAAGCTAAGAAAAGGAAAAAAATAAGCAACTTAATAATGATCAATAAGATTGAAGCAGTAGTAAAAAGCCCCCAAAGAAAAAACTGGAGTCAGATGCAATCACTACTAAACCTTGTCAAAAGAGCTGACACCAATGCTCTTTAAACTGTTCTATAAAGTAGACAGGAAAAGATACTACTAAACTCATTCTACACAGCCAGCATTACCCTGATCCCAAGCCCTGACTAGGACACAAAAGAAAACTAAACCAATTTCTCTGACCAACAATCACCAGAGTGAAGTGACAGCCTATAAACCTGGGGAGGTGGGGAATTGCCAACTAGCATCAGGTGGGAGATTAATATCCAGAATATTTAAAGAACTGCCAAAAGTAAACACATACACAAAAAACTAAATTAGCCAACCAATAAATGGGCTAACAAAATGAACAGTTTTCAAAAGAAGAAATATAAATGACCAATAAATATTTAGAAAGAATTCATCATCCCTAGAGCCATCCAGAAAATGCAAATTATAACCATTTTAAAGACTAAAATTCAGTCCCACCCCATTCAAAAGGGCAATCATTTAGAAAATAAGTGAGTGACAACAAATGTTGTAGAGAATGTGTGAAAAGAGGAACTCTTATTTATTGCTAGTGGGAATGTAAACTTGTGCAGCCACTATGAATATCAGTATAGAAGTTCCTCAAAAAACTTAAAACAGAACTACCATATGTCACACGTATGCCACTCGGGTATATACCGAAGGATTCTAAGTAAATACACCACAGAGATACTTGTATATCCATATGTAGAGCTGCACTATTCACAGCAGCCAGGAAATGGTATTAGTCTAAATGTCCATTAACAGATGAATATGTAAAGAAAATGTGGCATGTATACATAATGAAAACGTTATAATGCTGCAGAGGCATGGTGGTCCATGCCTTTATTCCCAGCATGCAGAAGGCAAAGGCAGGAGGACTGCTGTTAGAGACTAGCCTGAGATTACAGACTCAGTTTCAGGACAGCAGGGGCTAGAGTGAAACACTACCTCCAAAAATAATGATAAATTTTAAAAAAGAGCTGCAGAGATGACTTAGCAGTTAAAGGTGCTTGCTTGTAAAGCCTGACAGCCATAGTTTGATTCCCCAGCACCCACATAAAGCCAGATGCACAAAGTGGTGCATGCTACTGGAGGTTTTCTTTGCTTTTTTTTTTTTTTTTTTTTTTTGCAGTAGCACGAGAACCTGGTACACCAAAAACCACTCTCTGTCTCACTCTCAAGGAGATAAAAATATTAAAAAAAAAAGAAAATTCTATGCAGTTGCAAAGGACAACATTATGATATTTGGAGACAAGCGGCTGTAATGAAATCATTATGTCAAATGAGATAAGCCAGCCTCAAAATGACAGCCTATATCTTGTGTGTTTGTGTGTGTAAATATCTATTTTTACATGTTTGATTGTAGGTCACAAAATTAGAGAGGGGATGATAAGAGGGAAAGAAGGCACCTTAAAGGAAGTAGGAAATGGAGAAGTACATGTAATCGGAAGGCAGATGGAAGGAGAACACAAAAGAAAGGGAACCAGTCAGAGCAGAGGTGAAAGCACAGGAAGGGTAGTGAGGAAGAGAATGTGTGAGAAGTATAACAACACTCATGAATAAAGACACCACGATGAAGCCCATTACTTTTGATGCAAACATTAAAAAAAAGAAAAAAATAATAAGCTGAAGGAAATCTGAAACACCTAAAAAGTACAGATAAGCTAATAATTCTATATCAACTTTTCCTTTGGCTTTTATTAATGTCATTAAAACCATGAAAATAAGGACCTTTAAACTAAATTATAAACAAGTTATGGTTATTATAATGTTCATCACTATTTTAGCATATCTGATATTTTAGGCTAAATATTTTAAAATACCTTGTCTAATATGCGGCTTAATAGGACACACCAATTGTGGCTATTTAACTCTGAATTTCAATTAAATAAAAGTGAAGAAAATAATATGTCAATTCTTGGCCACGCATGGTGGTGCATGCCTAAATTTAATCCCAGTACTCCAGAGGCAGAGGTAGGAAAATAACTGTGAGTTCCAGGTCAGCCTGGGCTAGAGTGAGACCCTACTTTAAAACAACAACAACAAAAAAAAAAACCATCAAATTTTAATTCTCAAATTTCACTAACTATATCTCAAGTGTTCTATATCTGGAAGTACAGAAATAGACCATTACATCATTTAAACGTTTGCTAAACCATCAGTGCTGATCTAGTCTTAAGTGTTTCAATGCATCTTAGGGACTGCACACTTTCATTTTCACAAGAAAACACTTGCTTCTATTTAATTTTTTAAATATTTTATTATTTATTAATTTGAGAGAGAGAGGCAGGCAGGCAGACAGAGGGAGGGAGGGAGAGAATGAGCGCACCAGGGTGTCCAGCCACTGCAAACAAACTCTAGATGCAAGTGCCACCTTGTGCATATGGCTTACAAGGGTCCTGGGGAACTGAACCAAGCCCCTTTGGATTTGCAGGCAAGCACTTTAGCTACTAAGCCATCTCTCCAGCCCTCTATTTAATTTTTAACAGCAACAACAAAAAATTCACCTTCAATATAACGCCCAAAGCCCAGAAGCCACCCTCTCTCAGTCTACATGGCATTCAGGCCAATGGGTATGTCAGAATGCTAGCAGTTCTAAAGCACACGAGTGTTGACATGGCACCTTCACTAGTGTGTTTGTTTTTACCATGCTGTGACAAACTGTCTTTTATTTGTACACACGCAGATAGAAATATAGATAATTTTGATTAGTTTTAACCATGAAGGCTCACAAAATGTACACACTACTTTTAAAGATGCTGCCAGAGAACAATAAATTAAACCAATGATGAAAACACTAGTAAGCTTAAGCTGATGTCCATCATGAGAGCAGTCTGGAGATGGTAAGGAAGATCCTCTCCTCAACTGCTATCCCTGGAAAGCAGCCACTTCACTAGTGGACTGCTGGCCTCTTGTTCCTTTCTTTCAGCTAACAGAAATAGAATCAAAATATGGTTCTGCTAGAATCTATGAATGTCACTTTACATTGGAAAAGAATCTTTTCAGATGTGACTAGGTGTAAGGATCCATAAGACAGGCCTATCTGGAACCTGTAAATGTGACCTTCCTTCATAAAGGGTCTTTTCAAAAGTCAGGACCTAGAAAGAGACTGCAGCTTAAGTCCAATGATAAATAGCCTTAGAAAGGGAACCAAACCCAGGCAGAGTATAAAATGTTATGAAAATGGAGGCAGAAATTAGAAGTCATGCATCTATAAGCCAAGAGACAAAACACTGCCTTGCAACTATAAAAACCTTAAAAAAAGCATGGAACAGATACTCTGCCAAGGCCTCTAAAAGGTATCAACTCTGATAACACCTTGATTTTTGATGCCATGCCTACAGAAATGTGAGAAAATATGTTTGCATTGTTTTAAGCCAAGTTATGATAACGTTTTAACAGCAGCCTTAACAAACTAAAACAGCCCCATAAGAGATGAGTTGTTTGGGAAAAATTAAACACTAAGACTCATCCTTCTTCTTCTAGCTGGGGACTATGCACAAAGAAACCAACCACAAACATAGATTAAATAAAATTTTAGGATTTCTGATTGGATTTGAAGTCTACTCCATGGGAAGGAATTCCTGCATGGTACTGAAAACCTAATAAAAAGCTTATGGCTGGGGAGGTCATAAGTGCCAGAAGGTAATCTACTACTACTATCTGGCTAAATGGCTATATTATTTCCACCAAACTGCCCTCTAAATACTCATGTTTATGCCCAATATATTGATGATACCCTCACTTCTGGTTACAGAAGCTTCTGTTTTCAGATAACAGTGACCACTGGGATGACCCAAACTCACCAAAAGGCTGAGAAGAAGTGACAAGGGCATGTTCATCACTAAGCAAGATACCTTTATTATACCCTCCAAGGCTCAGAAGACCACTGTGGAAGAGGTGGTGGAGAAAATTAAGAGCCAAAGGAAGGGGAAAAGTGCTTTTTAATACTGTCTTTAAGATACAAAGTGACAGTGGCATCATGACCTCACAGTGGCTGACACTTATCTATACATTACCTGTATAATAGGAGGGGTAAATGATGACATAAAATAGGAAAATAGTTAGAAATAACAGATTCAGTGTGTGTGGGGGGGGAATATGGGAGGGATAAAAGTAGGGTGGTAGAAGGGGATTATGATCATGCTATATTGTCTATGTGTAGGTAAATTATCAATAAAAATTCAAATGAAATAGGAGCCCTTAAGGCCTTGAAATTTCAGTTATCAAACACAAAGTATGTAACAATAAACTTAGTATGAAGAATTTATACAAACTCTGAATCCAACAAATGAGCAAATATCCCTCTTATAAAAAAACATGTGCCTCTTAAAAATACATATCATACTCTAAAATAATCCTTTGCAAATTTCAAGATACACCTATTACTTCACCCAAATTTTCTAGTCACATAATAAATCTGAATTAGAAATTTATATAAAAAACAATGCATGATATTTCATAGTTACAACAGGCAGAGAAAAAATCACATATGAAGTGAAAACTAGAACTAAACGTTAATGAAAATATCATATATAAAACCTCTGAGATATAAAGTAGTGCTGTGAGGAAAGTTATGAGCCTTAAGACACTCATTATACTAGAAAAGAGGGAAATCCAATTAACTGAATGAACACAATGGGAAAAGAAAAACTGAACGAATAGAAATTAGATAAAATAAAGATACATTACTAAAATAAACTAAAAAGTAGTGTGATTGGGCCTAATAAAGCTTTTATTTATAAAAACAATGAAATGGATACCTGGCACAAGTGATCAAAGGGCAGAGAGTAAAGCTACACATGGTGGTATTTATCTATAAACCCTGGGAGTTTATAGAGTATATACTGGGGAGGCTGAGGCACAATTGTCATGAGTTAGGCCATCCTGGGCCACATAATGAGAACCAGGCCAGCAGGGAGGGATATATAGTAAGAACCTATCTTAAAGAAGGAGGGAGGGGGAGCGGGGAGAAAGGGAGGAAGGTAGTTACCTTCTTGTTGCTGGGACAAAACACCTGACCAAACAAACAGCTGATGGGAGGAAAGGATTTATTTTGGATTGCACTCTTGAAGGGAAGCTCCATGATGGCATCAAAATCCTGGCATTAAGGGGCTGGAGAGATGGCTTAATAGTTAAGGCTCTTGCCTGCAAAGCCAAAGGACCAAGGTTCGATACCCCAGGACCCACATAAGCCAGATGCACCAGGTGATGCATGCATGTGGAATTCCTTTGCAGTGACTGGAAGCCCTGGAGCATCTATTCTATCTCTCTCTCTGCCTCTTTCTCTCTCTCAAATAAATAAATAAATAAAATATGTTTAAAAAATCATGGCATTAGTAGAGGCTGAACATCACCTCTGCCACAGCAAGTGAAAAACAGTAGCAGGAAAGTAAGCTAAGCCCTTGCAAGGAGGTGCTGGCTAAAACAACCCTACCTTTCTCCCAGAAACACACCTCCTCCAGCCAACTCCCCCTCCAACTTAACACCAGCTGGAGACTAAGCATTGAAAACACATGAGTTTATAGAGGACATCTGATTCAATCCACCAGGGAAAAGAAGGGAAGGAAAGGGATGAGAAGGGCAGGGAGGGGAGGGAAGATAGTCAAGGAAAAGGGGAAAGGGAAATGACAGGAGGAAGCAGAAAGGGAAAAGAGAAGGGAAGGGACATAAAAGGATGGGGAGAGATAGAGGGAGAAGAAGGGAGTAGGGATGGAGGGAGGGAAAGAGTAAGGGCACAAATCAATAATTTAAGGACCAGTAATATAATACAAATACATATTTAGCAATAAAAAAGTTAGAGAACCAAGGACAGCAATCTAAATGTGCACAGCTGTTAAGGCCCAGCAGGAGAACAGTAAGTGTGATGTCAACCTGAGCTTCATAGCAAGAACCTAGCTCAAAAAAAAAAAAAAAAAAAAACATAAAAACTAAATGTCTACAAGCTACTGAGAATATAACTCAGCAACAACTAGGACCCTATTGACATATGCCACATCATGAATTAGTATAAAAATGTTTTCCAGTCAGTAAAAAGATACCAGAATATGTGTTGGGTGAATCCATTCACAGTGAATGTCCAAAAAGGCAAACTTAGAGAAAACATATTAAGAATGAGATGTATAAGATACAGGAATTTGAAATCAATGCAGGAATGGAGAGATTGCTCAGTGGTTAAAGATGCTTATTTGCAAAGCCTGACTGCCTGGGTTTGATTCCCCAGCACCCAAATGCCGTCAGATGCATAAAGTAGCACATGTGTCTGGAGCTCATCTGCAGTGAGAAGAGGCCTTGGACAGTGCCCATATATAATCATATACTCCTTCACTGTTATTTTCTCTTTCTTATTGTAAACAAATGAAAGTATTTAACAATATCTTAAAATAGGGCTGGAGAGAGGGCTTAGCAGTTAAGGCACTTGCCTGCAAAGCCAAAGGACCCATGTTTGATTCCCAAGACCCATGTAAGTCAGATACACAAGGTGGCACATGCATCTACAGTTCATTTGCAGCAGCGAGAGGCCCCAGTGTATCCTCTCTCTCCCTCCCTCTCTATTTGCCTCTTTCTATCTCTTTCAAATAAATTAAAAAAAATTTTTTAAATTAAATAAAAACAAAATCAATGCAGAACTATCACTAGCCCTTCTAAATGTACCAATAACATACAGAAATAACAGTGATTTGAAACTACCATTTATAGTAACAAAAACAGTTCCAGGAGAAAGTTTATAAAAAAGTTTACAACATATATGCTATTAAGAAACCCTAAAATTGGGCTGGAGAGATGGCTTAGCAGTTAAGCACTTGCCTATGAAGCCTAAGGACACCAGTTCGAGGCCCAATTCCCCAGGACCCATGTTA
Organism: Jaculus jaculus; assembly: GCF_020740685.1. Taxonomy (NCBI): domain Eukaryota; kingdom Metazoa; phylum Chordata; class Mammalia; order Rodentia; family Dipodidae; genus Jaculus; species Jaculus jaculus. The sequence goes on from NC_059104.1 coordinate 50,763,897, forward strand.
GCCAGATGCACAAGGGGGTGCATGCATCTGGGATTCATCTGCAGTGGCTGGAAGCCCTGGCATGCCCATTCTCTCCCTCTCTCCCTCTCTCCCTCTCTCTCTCTCCCTCTTTCTCTCTCTCTCTCTGCCTCTTTCTCTGTCTGTCACTCTCAAATAAATAAATAAAAATAAACCAAAAAGATTTTGTAAAAAAAAGAAATCCTAAAATTATTGGAAAATGAAACGAAATGACATATGCAGTGTGTGCTGGAATCATCTCATACTAGTTCACAAGACATTATGGTGTCCATGTCTTCCAAACTACAGCTAGAGTGGCTTCATATTGTAGTTTACAAATGGGCTTAATGGGAATCATTTACTACACAAAGTAGTAAAGGCTATACACTGAGCCTTGGGACTCTTCTTTTGTCTTCAGATACAGTTTACAACCATTTTACTGATGATTATCATGTATCTATCCTATCATATCATATCATATCATATCATATCATATCATATCATATCATTATGTCAATTGTCTTTATGATCCACAGATTAAATGCATCTTCAATAATAATAGCAAATTTTAAAAGATGTAGTAATTTGATTCTAAGATTTTTTAATATTTATATTTTAATTTGTTTATTTGAGGGAGAAAGAAAGAGGCAGATCAAGAGAGTGGGCATGCCAGGGCCCCCAGCCACTGCCTATGAACTCCAGACACATGTGCCACTTTGTGCATCTGATTCACATGGGTCCTGGGGGATCAAACCTGGGTCTGTTGGCTTTGCAGGCATGTACCTTAACCACTAAGCCATTGCTCCAGCCCTGTCTCTAATATTTATATGGGAGAAAAAAAATAACAGCCTAGAGAAAATTGCTATAATTTTCAACCACAACATGAGAAAGATTTGGTAATTCCGGGTGCCATAAAATAAATGGCTCAGGAGAGGACTTCTGGTTAAGATAGTAGCGTAGGTACCATGCCAAAGCAACCTAGGGGGGAAAAAGACCAAAAGTGAGGTATATAGGAAATTGAAGTGGCAGCAGAGAAGTAGAAGAGATCCAGAACATCCAAAGCCTGCACAGGCCGGCAAAAGCAGCCCTGGCAGCTCTGCCAACCGCGGCAGCAGCACACCAGAAAGCTGCCAGGCTCGGCTGCAGCTGCAGGAAAAGCCAGGTGCGGGAGCTTCCCCTCACACCGTGCTCTCCGCAACTCAGGAAACGTGAAGGGAGAGCGGCAGTGAGCAACGGAGGAGCAGACCACGAGGTAGAAGCACACATGGAACAGTGAGAGAACGAGAGCAGCTGCGGCTCTCTCCCCTCCCCCACCGCCTGAGCCCAGCTCCAGCAAACAGAGCAGTGGTCCCAGGACCCGGCCACGTCAACTTGAGCCGACATTGGGACCCAAGCAGGAGCAGAGTCCGGCAGCAACATTAGCGGCTCCAGCACCGGTAACAGCGGCCCCAGCAGCAGCAGATCCAGTAACGGCAGCAGCAGCAGAGGCAGCAGCAGCAGATCCAGCAGCAGTAGATTCAGTAGCAGCAGCAGTAGATTCAGTGGCAGCAGCAGCTTCACCAGCAGCATGGCTCCATCGGTGGCAGCTACAGCAGCAGCAGCGGTGGACCCAGCAGCAGCAGTTCCAGCAGCAGGTGTGCTGATCTGCAGGGCCACAGTTGCCAGCCTCAGTTTGCCCTGCAGGAAAAGCCAGTGGCCAGCTCCAGAAATCAGAAGAGCAGCCCGACAACCCAGGCAGCAACTTGACTGAGACCAAAATCATCCAAGGTAACTGGGATTGCACCAGGGAAGGGTCTCACTTGGTCGCAAGCTGACTTGGATCCCTCAACAGACCAGAAATCTTAACCTCTTTGTTGATAGAGGATCTGGTTCTTATAATAACTACTCTTGCATACATACTTGGGGCTGTTTTTGATTGAATGTGTACAGTGTTTAGTTAACTTTTAGAATCTACCTGTATTTTACTCCACTCAGCCTACTTGAATATTCCCATAGCAGGGAAACTCAACCCCTAGGAACACCTTTGTAGATACTCTGAGAGTCTTAAGAGCCACACCTAACACCTTAAGCTCCTACCCTGAAAATATATAACATCAAATCAACTGATACAGCTAAGAATACCCAGCTAGCTAAAAAATCCAAACATTAACTTAATCCAAGATGCAAAAATATATACATTATAACACAAGAAACACTAAAAAGCAAGATGATATAAATCCACCTAAAAGTATTAATGCATCAGAAATGACCTCCAGTGAGAATGAGTTAGAGGAAATGCCTGAAAAAGATTTTACAAGAAGGATTGTAAATATGTTCAAAGAGGTCAAAGAACAAATCAAAGGAATCAAAGAGGAAATCAAAGGAATCAAAGACGACACAGACACCAATTTAATGAAATAAAGAAGGCAATACAAGACATAAATAGGAAATAGAAATAATAAAGAAAAACCAGTCTAATTACTAGCAATGAAGAACACAGTTAATGAAATAAAAAACTCTGTAGAAAATAAATGGTTCAGGTAGATCTTGTTCACACTACTAGACACATCCACTGGTAAAATTGCCTGGCAACATAATTTGGCATTATCTTTATAAAGTTGAACAGGTCTTAATGTATCATACAGCAATTCAATTATTAGTAATAGTCCCTAGAAAAACTATTTCATATGGGCATCAGGAGATTTATACATTTGTTCCTAGAAGTAGAATCCATTATAAATAATAATAAGCTAAGTAGCCATCAACAGAATTGATAAGCATTTACTTATTAGTCTATAGTTATATTTAGTTAATTTAATATTAAAGAAAAGGAATAGATAACTATATGCAATATAAGCATGCATTGCAGTTATAATACTAAATGATAAATATATGTTACAGTTTTAAACACATTTGAAGCAAAACAATTGTTACATAGAAATAATTATATATGTAATGAAAATACTTTTCAAAGAGAAGACCCTTCAACATTAACACCAGTGGTTTCTTGGTATGTGAATGGGAAAGAGACCCAGGACCCACAGCACCATTGAGAGGCTCTAGTTCTCACACCAGAAAGAAGTCTCAGAAGTGTTCACTTCTATGTTAAGCTTCAAAGCATACCTACATATATAACTCAAATATTTTAAATAACTTACAAATGTTTTAAAATCAAGACATTAGAAAGTGCACTGCAACTTCAAGAAAACTAGAGAACTAGGTCTATTACCTACACAGCAAGAACACAAACTCATGCCAAATAACTGGTTTGATGCCAGAGGTGAAGGAAAAGGCATAATTTATAGCATTTACCAAGTTCAACAACCAACAAAGTATTGCTACACTGTAAGCTGAGAAGAGACGTGCTAACAATCAGCATTTATAAGCTAAGGCCCAGCTCACAACAAGCATCTCACTTTGCGCTTTGATTTCACGGGCTCTGGACACTGAAGTAGCACTGCTGCACTGCCAACCCAGAGATTCAGTCTTGCTGAAGTTCTCCTACTACCAGATGCAATTCTCCACAGTTCCTTTTGTCCTGTGTGGAATGCACCCCAAGTTCACAGCAGCTATCCTCCCCCACAGAGTTGAGATGGGTGCACAAGATATAGCTGCAAAGAAACCTGGAAGGAGAGGATTTGCCATGCTTTTCCTTCTGCACCAGTATGTACCTCAAGATGGAACGCCCCAAACTGAGGAAGAGGATTTCACTCACACTTTTCCTCCATGCACAATTACCAGTCAAGACAGTTGGTCAGTCCCTATTTCTTATATTTCATCTAAAAATAGCTTTTATATTTTTATGAGAGAGAGAGAGAGAACTGGCATGGCAGGGCCTCCAGCCACTGCAATAAACAACAGATGAGTGTGCCACCTTGCGCTCATGTGCAACCTTGTGTTCTTATGTCATCTTGTACATGTGGAATCTGGAGAATTGAACACGGGTCCTTAGGCTTTGCAGGCAAGCGCCTTAACTGCTAAGCCACCTCTCCAGCCCATCTTTTTGTGCTTTCAAACAAAAATAATATTAAGTATGTTGTTTCTGTGTACCCCTACATATACATACATAAGTTATGTATATATATGTGTGTGTATACTATCAATATGTATCAAAGATATATTTACATAATATATATGTAACATCTGACGAAAGGTAGATATGTTGTGCAAAAAGTAGGGATACTTGAAGACGTTAAATATGCCTTCCATATGGAGAGCTGATCACAATTCCCTGATTGAAAAACACATCTCTTAAAGTCAACAATCTAGAAAGGAAAGCAACCTCTCCTGCATCTTACTAAGATGAGATGGCTTTACCTGTCTTGCATTTATTTCCAACATAACATTTGTTTCAGTATACTGACATTGATTATTTCCTAATTTCTTATTAGGCTAAGGACTAAAAGAACACAGAGCTGTCTTGTAGAGCTCTATGTCTCTTCTGCTTAGCCCATGTACACATTAAAACACTACTTGAATAAAAACAAAATTATCTTCTAGCTGGGAATGGTAGCATACACCTGTTAATATTAGCTATGAGGAAGGCTATGGCAGGATGATCACACATTTGAGGATAACCTAGGCTACACAACAAGTTCCAAGCAAGCCTGTTTGTTACACATGGGAAGACCCTGCCACAAAATAAAAACAATGACAAATTAAAAATTATCCCCCATTGTCTAAATAATAAATTATTTAGCACTTACTTGACAAACTAGAACATGTCACAAGATCTTTCCACAAATGACAAACTATAAAAGTACACTGGGGTAATGCATGCATCTAAACCAGAAAACATAGGACAGAGGGTAAATAATGTACTTAGTTGCTGTGAAGCAGAATCAGAATTAAACTTGGGTCTGTCTCACATGAAAGTGGCCTGTTTTCTATTGTTATACATTCTATCATTAAAACAGCAGAGCACAGTGGTGCATGCCTTTAATCCCAGCGTTCAGGAGACAGAGGTAGGATCACTATGACTTCGAGGTCACCCTAAGACTACATAGTAAATTCCAGGTCAGCCTGGGCTAAAGTGAGGCCCTACCTTGAAAAATAAAATAGATGTGTGCATGAAGAGTAATGAGAATATAATCTGTAAAAAAAAAAAAAAAAATACTCGAAAGAGGTCAAGAAAAAATTACAGAAGTAACACTTGAATTAGAAACTCAAGAATAAACAGTTTTCCTGGCAGAAGAGGGAAGATATTCAGGGACTCTAGCAACAAGAACATGACTTCCAGCACACTGCAATTTCTCCTCTCTAAAGTAAAAGGGAAGGCAAAAGAGTTGTTATGACTGTCCTAGGACTGTACAGTAATAAAGACTAATGATGTAACATCAGTCAGGAGTGGTTCTCAACAAATGACTAAAGAAGGTGATGGTGATTTTATGAAAAGACTAAAGGTTAATATACAAAAAGGATCAAAAGAAAATAAGTCCGCAAGAATGAAGGACAGCAAAAGAACAGTTTGGCTAAGCCACTCTACAATTGTGATCTCAAATTTTCAAGTAGCATTAACAGAGAGCAAGAGACTTAAAATGAAAATAGTAAAGTAATAACAGCACAGGGAATAGTCTCTGAATCATAAATATGATGGTTCATTTACTATAAAATTTTAAAGTTTCTATCCTTTAGGAGTTTTAAGAATAGTTAACAAATGTCTGCTAATTCAGATGGTCACTTTCATGGTATACAGCACAATAATAACACTGCTCTTAATTACTTTGGGTCATTATAGCAAATGAAATGCAAGGAGAGAATCCTAGACCAAGGTAACACTCCCCCCAGCAGTTTCTAGAAGGCTATCCTTTACTGCAGTAACTTTTTGCTCCCTGAAAGAATCTATTTTTAAGTTTACTTTTATTTTCATAAGTCGTCTACCTAATACATAACATTTTCCACAATAGTTCAAATTCTACAGAAATTCTATTATTACTAAGCACTAGTCAATAAAATATTGAAATAGTTTTATTATTTTGGTAAAAAGTACACATGCTTAATGAATCGCTAAAAAGAACACTGATAAACTATTATTTTGTAAAGAATAAACTAACAAATTTATATAGAAAACAATTTTAGATTAAGACCTGAATCTTTTTCTCGTTAGTTTTCTTCCTGAAAACATTCCCTTTCTGGACTGAGACCTGAGCTGCTACACTTTGAATTTTGAGGTGCTACAGCCATCTTGTGGTTCATGTTGGTATTGCAGAGGCTCTAGCCACTCATTCTAACAAAAATTAGGTCTTTATCATTTTAAAGTCATATACAACCTGTAAAGTCCTAGAATTAAAACTGAAAAATAAACACAGAATCTAACACATTTCCTAGTAAGGCAAAGCTAGTCAAGGAGCTTAATTAGTAACAAAACTTTTATATTAACCAATATTTTAAAGTTAATATTCATACCTTGGTTTAAAATGCAACAAAAACAGTAGAGAGAGAGAGAGACAGAAAGAGTGACAGAGACAGAAAGAGAGAGAGACTGACCAAACACTGCATAAGAGGTAGTAGAAAGAATGTAAGAGCCAAAGGAAGGGGAGGAGTGCTTACAATGCTGTCTTCCAGACACAAAGTGGCCTTTATATTCATGACCTCACAGTGTGTGGTGCTACCTACACCAGAGCAGAATAATAAAGGGGGAAATGATGACATCAAAATAGAAGAGAGACTAGCTAGAAAGAAGGAATTATTCATGGATGGGGGAATTGGGGACAGAGAAAAGGGATGGTGGTGGGAGAGTATTATAATAATGGCATATTGTCTATATGTATAGAAGTTTTCAATAAAAAGTTAAAAATTAAAAATAATAAATCAAGAAAATATTAAACTATACTGCACCTATACTCTTTCTTTCCTCTCTCTTCATTATGGCCTTAGAATCAGCATGAACTGCCTATGAGAAAATGTACCTTGAGCTGTGAAGCCTGGAGTAAGTTGCACTTTACAGTCACCACTTTTTAAAATTTCTGTCTAGATTTTTGATTCAAGTTATGGTGGAACCCTATGAAGAAAATATAGAATTTCAAAATAATGTTAGGGAGGGAATGGCAGAAAAGAACCTCAAGAAAAATCACTATATTAGTTAAGAGAAAAGTTATTTACACTTCTTAGCATTCTTTTTTTCTCCTAAAATAATCAGTGATAGTTGAAATTAATTTTTAGTTCTAAAATCCAGATGCCAGTGCCCTTCTGAAGGCCTGAGATGTAAAACAGAGTAAGACTATAAATGCAACATATCCAGAATTAGGGGCCTTTTCTAACTTGTAAACTCACCATCTCTCTTACCTGATTATAAATCTATCAGCTCGCCATATTATTTCCACTCGCAAATTCCCCGATTCTGAAAATGGTGTCACCTAAACCTTAATTAATTACAATGGTGGCAGAGCAGACCATGGGAACAATTACTTTGGACATTTCCAGGAGAAAAAATTAACACTCCTCTCTATACCTCCTTTATCTCCAAAGAGGACCGCTGGGCTGTTCTGGGGAAGCTCTAGAACATTATACTGAACTGTAGGATAGTGAATGAGCTTCGAAAGACTGAAACACACCTGGGGGAGGCCCATTCAGAGAGACCACAAAAGGTCAATGGAGGCAGGTCCTAAGATGACACCCACTTCTCTCTGGCTTCCTAAATGCAGAGAGAAATGCTCCCCAGACTTAAAGTATTTTTTGTTTGTTGTTTTTGTTTTAGTTGTTGTTTTGGGAGGGCTTTTTGTTTGTTTGTCTTTTGTTTTTTGTTTTTCAAGGTAGGGTCTCACTCTAGCCCAGGATGACCTGAAATTCACTATGTAGTCTCAGGGTAGCCTCGAACGCACAGCGATTCTCTGCCTCCCCAAGTGCTGGGATTAAAGGTGTATGCCACCACGCCAGGCAAGTTTTTTGTCCTATGGCTTCCTCTCTCTCTTAGAAATGATATCTTGGGGCTAGAGAGATGGCTTAGTGAGTAAAGGCTCTTGCTTAAAGTCTGACACCTCGACTGGATTGCCCAGTGCCCATGTAAAATTCAGATACACAAAATGGTGCATGTATTCATTTGTGGTCACAGGAGACCCTAGTGTAGCAATACCCTCCCTACCTTCCCCCATCTCTCTCAGGCTCTCTCAAATAAACAATAACAACATTTAAAACAAAATTCAGTGAGAGAAGGGCTTTGGGTGAGCTTTGATACTATTACAGAACTCAGTCCAGATCAGGTAGTTGAGTTATACACTGGGCTTAGAGCCAGATTTAAGACAATAATGATGTACCCATTTGCTTACTTCTTGCACTGAACCCCCTTGGCACTCTCTGTAACAAGAAAGGCAACTGAGAGCCAGGCGTGGTGGCGCACGCCTTTAATCCCAGCACTCGGGAGGCAGAGGTGGGAGGATTGTGAGTTTGAGGCCACCCTGAGACTCCATAGTGAATTCCAGGTCAGCCTGGGCTCCAGTGAGACCCTACCTCGAAAAACCAAAAAAAAAAAAAACAAAAAGAAAGGCAACTGAGGTAATAAGGACTTTAACTTTGACTTGATTAGATTTAAAGTTTCAGAGTTTTAGACAAAAATACCATCTTAAATTGCTCATCATCCTTAGAAGTTGCCCCATGCACTGTACCACCCTTAGTAATTCATGTTCAATATCGTATTCAATTCTTCAAAGTCATAAGATAATGATATTTATATGATAAGAATATTAAAATATAAAATGATTAAGTAACTTGCCTAAAATCACAAAACTTACTAAGCAGAAGAAAATTTAAATCCAGACCAATGATTATATCTGTCTGTATCTTTCTAATATGTTACTGACCCTATTACATCCTCTCCCTCTATTCCAGTGTGAACTGTGGCTCCTCTACTTCTTAAGATCACTGTAGGGCTAGAGAGATGGCTAAAAAGTTAAGGTGTTTGCCAGTAAAGCCAAAGGACCCAGGTCCAATTCCCCAGGACCCTTATAAGCCAGACAGATCCACAAGATGGCACATGCATCTGAAATTCATCTGCAGCAGCTGGAGGTCCTGAAACGCCCATTCTCATTCTTTCCCTCTCAAATAAATAAATAAAAACACAGACCGCTGTAAGTTTTCTGTTTAACTTAATGTTCTATAAATTAAAAAATAGTATATTTTAAACTAGAGTTGCAATATATGTAACTTAGTGACTGATGATTCTAGAATCATGTATTAATAAGAGTAATCACTAACATGATAAATTCTGGTTAATAAAGATTTCTAGTAAGTCACAAAGATTTCACTATACTCATCTTATTTAAAAAGAAGCCAAAGTAACTGAATTTATGTCAAACATATTTGTTGAACATTTAACCTAAATACAGCTACCTTTTTATGTAGTATATAGAATTTTAACTGATGGTAAACAAAATAAGTAATATCTGTGTGTCAGCTTTTTAAATTTCTATTAAAAATATATTTTAAAACATTTTTATTCATACTGTGAGGGTAATTATTTTTGGTGTCAGAAGTAAGTAATGCAAGGAAAATATAATTAATGAGAACAAAACAAAGAGATATTTAGCAATTCATGTTTCATGTGAAAAGAAATTATTCATTTTATGTATAAACTAACATCACATTGGCATGAATAATATCTTAAATGATAAAATTTAACACAGAGTACATCAGAAGTTTTTAGTTACTCTTATTAGCTACATTCAAAGTAAACCCTGTTGAGACTCCAAGCATAAAGCTTTCAGAAGCAAAAGCTAGTCTAAAAAGTAGAGAAGACAGCCAACATCTGGGAAGCTCATAGCAGCAGTGGGCTTTCAGAGTGTTCAGGACACAAAGAAAAAAAAAAATTTTAAAAAGCAATAATCCAGAAAGTGTCAAATGTGCACACATTATTCTGGTATTACTTGCACTCCCTATAGAGAATCATCAGACCTATCCAAAACCACTGTCCAATCTGGGGCTCTATAATTCAGTGTTTTCTTTTTGGTTTTTCAAGGTAGGGTCTTGCTCTAGCCCAGGCTGACCTGGAATTCACTATGTAGTCTCAGGGTGGCCTCGAACTCATGGAGATCCTCCTACCTCTGCCCCCTAAGTGCTGGGATTAAAGGCATGTGCTGCCACACCTGGCTGTAATTCAGTATTTTCTATGTTTCCTGAACTAGCAAAGCCAACCTCTCCTGAAAACTTAAAGCACAAATTTGCCAGGCTCAATATTCATTCCATGAGTGTAGTCACTTAGGAAGGAGTAAGATGGTTAGCACCCAGAGAACTGCTCTAGCCTGATCTCAGGACAATTCTGGTGTACAACCAAGTTTAGTTCTACTATAACCAAAAAGAAATGTTAAAAAAATAAATGAACTGGAGAGGACTCTGAAAAATAAACACACTGAAACTCAGAACTGAGTCTGAGGCAAAAAGTAAACAGTACCAATGGAGGTGCCTTAAGCAAAAAGAAAACAGTGACATTTACAAGTCTATAAAAAAAACTATAACAAACGCAAGTAACAATATGTTCTCTGTTTTCCCTGAGATAATCAAAAGAAGACATTACAGACTTCAATAGCAACATAAAAATCAGGTTGAAATATAATCAAGGCTTGCTCACAGAGGTATAGAATCCTCTTCTTTGACTACATGTTTCGAAAACCAGAATGGATAAGTAACCCTTTACAATGGTACTAACCACTACTTGAAGAAAATATATTAATATTTGGAAAATGTGAAAAATGTTGATATATAAGAAAACTTTTTAAATTGTCCAGAATTTAAAATATCTGAGGTATAACTATTTCAAATATTTGAATTTTAAAAATAAGAGTAGAGTTGGAGAACTGGCTTAGTGATCAAGGCACTTACCTGCAAAGCCAAAGGACCTAGGTTCGATTCCCCAGGACCCAAGTAAGCCAGATAGAAAAGATGGTACATGCATGTGGCATTCATCTGCAGTGACTAGAGGCCCTGGCACACCCATTTTCTCTGTATGCCCCCCCTCTCATTTAAATAAATAAATATAAATAAAAAGTAAGAATATTTATTCAAACAAAATATCTACATGAAAAGTGTTTCTTTAATTACAATATTCTATAATAGTTAAAAAGATTCCCAACATGGATGATATCTTAAAAATGTGTCCTTGGGGCTAGAGAGATGATTTCAGTTAGGAGCTTGCCTGTGAAGCCTAAGGACCCATGTTCAACTCCTAGATCCCATGTAAGCCAGAAGTACAAGGTGATGTATGCGCAAGGTCACACGTGTACACAAGGTAGCACACATGTCTGGAGTTCAATTACAGTGGAAGGAAGTCCTGGTGCACCAATTCTCTCTCTCTCATAAAAAAGGCCAGAGTGTTCAGCTTGCCTCAAAAGAAAAAAAAAATAAAAGTATCTTTGTACTTAAAAAGAGGCCAATGAAAAATCCCTAACATGAGTGTCTATCTGTGCAATAAAAACAACAAACAAATGTACAGCTTTCCCAAATTACTAACATTCTTATAATCTTATTCTTTTGTTTTGTTTTTGAGGTAGGGTCTCGCTCTAGCCCAGGCAGACCTGGAATTCACTCGGCAGTCTCAAGGTGCCCTCGAACTCACAGAAATCCTCCTACTTCTATCTCCTAAATGCTGGGATTAAAGGTTTGTGCCACAACACCCAGCACAATCTTACACTTTTATAGTCGTAAATTTTTCAAAAAAAAAGAACAATAGTCTATTAAGGGAACAAAAAGATAGGAAAAGGTACTTATCCAGTGCTTTGAAAACATGTCAAATCTTTCATACACAGTAAATAAACCATATTTATAACTCTTGAGACAAAGATTTATTTAATGCTTAAGTCATCAAATTTTAACTTTTAATAATTTTCCATATATACAGTGCAGAAAGGCATCTAATAATTGTGTGATCTGACTTCCTCACGGTTGAAGAGAGCTAAACACTAACGTAAATTTATGACATACCCACCAAGGCTTAGGGGTCACTGTGGAAGAAGGGATGGAAAGACTGTAAGAGCCACAGGGTGAGATGGCATATCCTTAGACACTGTTGTCTCTCACCCCCAAGACTGATGCAGTCATGACCCCAAGGTTAATATCAATAATCCCATTGAGGAAGGCCCTCTGTGGATTAGGAGCTATGGAGAGGGGATAAGAGTATAATCCAATGGGAATATGGCCAAGATGTGATTTGTTCATACAGGAATATCCATGATTTAATTTTTTATAAAAGAAAAAAAATATCTTGCAATTGCAGTCTACTGAAAAAACTTGGTCTGTAAAGATGGCTCAGCAGTTTAAAGGTGCTTGTATGCAAAGCCTGACAGCCTGGGTTCAATTCCCTAGTACCCCCATAAAACCAGATGCACAAAGTAGCTTATGTATTTGAAGTTTGTTTGCAAGAGGCCCTAGCAGAGGGCCTGTTCTGTCTGTCTGTCTCTCTCCTTACAAATGAAAACAAATTTTAATTTTTGTAATTTAGTACATATCCACTTTTTAAGGTTGGCAAACTTTAAGAAATTAATGATTTTCTTTACCTTTTCCACCTTTCCACCATTGATGTCACTGGGAAGGAATTTCTTGCCAATTGTTCTCAAATCTGTCTAAAATAAAAATTTCATGATTAAAATATATAAAAAATAAAACTAAATTTAATATCATGAATAAAAGATGAAATTGCTTAAGGTTTATGGAACAAAGATTAAATAAATGTATTGAGAAGATGTACACAGTCAAGCATTTAAAATATGTTAGCCACATCCATGTTATTTAAAGTATGTAAGTAATGTATAATAATATTATATTTCCTTAGGTAACCTTTTAACTTCACTAACTCTTTTTTATTAAAATCCCAACTTGAGTGTATATAAATTATAGTTTAACAAATATTAATGCCATAATCCAAAAATGAATGACACATTTGAATACACAACATATTTTAATAAATAAATGCACATAATCTTAATATCCAGAGACATGAAAACATTACCTTACTGGCTATGATATTTGTAAGATAACAGGGTACTGAACAGCAAATGCAGCCAGAAACAGTATTGCTGGTACAGTAAGGCAAGAGTATAGTACTGCAATGAGGCATTATTTCATTTGCTTATGCAAATTACAGAAATAGAAACTGATGAACAAATGATTGTATGAAAAGAAATACATATAATTCATATGCTATCTTTGTTACCATCTGAACATATATTCCATTAAAATCAATAGAATTAAAAAGAAAAGCAGGGACCAACATAAAAGAAGGTATAGTATGTGTGACAGAGAAATCATCAAGCACAAGTCCATGTAAAAAGCACAAGGGTTGTGTCTTCTCAAGGAAGCAAAAATCTAAAGGAATGCAAGAAATTTGCTTAGAGCAAAACAATCAGTACTCATGACAAGGCCCAATTTCTTAATAATCTGGATGACTGACAGTGAGATTTGAGTAGGAAGGTTCTATTGCTTTGTTATTCCTTAAAACAGTAAAAGGTAAGCTCTTCAAGTCTAAGAACAAAACACAATAGAGTGCATTTAATCACATATTCCACCCCATCACTCTTCCACTTGTTCTCATTTGAGCTAGTATCTTGCTGATCCAAGAGCTGACTAGATTTTTTGCAAGCTCTAGCAATTATTGGGCCTCTACTCCCCTTCCAAACTGGGGTTCCAGATACATGTTGCAATGCCCAGCTGTTTATGCGGGTCATAGATAGAATTTGAGTTGTCTCTGAGGCCTCCACGGGGCCTCATGTTTGCAAAGGGTTCTTAGTCACTGAGCCATCTCTCCAGCCCTCAATATCATTTCCTAATATGCTTACTCCCCACTTTGCAAGGAAAAAAAATAAGAATGGCCTTTTCCAACATAAAAAGTTGAGCATAAAGGAGTCCTCAGTAAATCTGATGCAGCCATCTGTTAAAAATGGCTTGGTTCCAAGGTTAGCCCTAGGCTGGCATCTGCAAAGTTGGCACTTGAACTACTCCCTAATTGAAATTATGGTTCACTGCCTCAATGTTGGCATAACAATAGGAATTCCTGCTTTTTTGTGGAGAGAAGCACATGTGGGAAGTGTGAGGAATTATGGCACATGCCAGACAGGTGCTATCTTTTTCAGCAGCTCAATAACAGCTTTGGGAATGAGTGTTTAATAGGATGAAACACTGCATACATTTGTGTTATGGTTTGATTCGGTTTTCTCCATAAACTTAGGTGTTCTGAATGCTAGCTAGGTTCCCAGTGGATGGAGATTTGGGAATTAATGCCTCCTGGAGGCAGTGCAATATTGGGGGTGGCTTATGGGTATCATAACCACTGTCCCCATACCAGTGTTTGGCACACTCTCCTATTACCATCTGATGTTTGCCAGGGGGTGATGTCCACCCTCTGCTCATGCCATTATTTTGCCCTACCATCATGGAGCTTCCGCTCAAGCCTGTAAGCCAAAATAAACCCTTTTTATTCCCACAAGCTGCTCTTCCTTGGGTGATTTCTGCCAGCAATGCAAATATGACTGCAACAATGTGATTCTATTATCCACTGCAGAACAGGTAGCAAAAAGAATGAAAGAGCAAAGGATGGTGGGGAGTGTTTTGTCATACTGTCCTCCAGTATGGGCTCATGAACATGCTATCACGAAAGACAAATGACACCAAAGTAGTGAAGGAATTAGTTGAATTCAGTGGAAGGGGCAAGGGGGACAAAAATGGGGATTAGGATCATGGTACATTGTGCACAGTTATGGAGGTTGCCAATAAAATAAAAGAAAAGAAATTGTTCCCATGTTTTATGAAGGGCAATACATTTGGCCTACAGAAGACAGAGATGGAGACAAAAGGGGATGGAGGCAGAGGGCAGCTGGCTATTAGCAGTGGACTTGGGACACAAGGCTCTAACTTGATGCTGATTCTTTCAGAACTGTGGCTTGGGTTGTGCTTTCACCCCACAGAGTCAGGCCAGTCAGTGGTGCAGTGCTGTGAGGTCGGTCATCCTAGAACTCAGAGAAGAGCTCAGAGATGCCCAGACGCTCTGCTTCCAGAAGACTATTCAGAGCCCACAACCAAAAGCCCTGTGTGGGAAGATGCTTCAGTGGTTAAAGGCACTTACTTGCAAATAATGCTGTGATTTTTAAAAAGTTCCAATAAATGCATCATTTTGACTGTATTAAGCCAGGTGTGGTGGTGTAGGCCTGTGATTCCAACACTTGTGAAGTGAAGGCAGGAGGATTAGGAGTTCAAGGTCATCCTTGGCTACATAGAGTTTGAAACCAGTCTGGGCTACATAAAGACTCTATCTCAGAGCCAAAAATAAATCAATCAATAAATAGTTTTCTAAAAACTGTATTAAGCTATATTATATAGAACAAAATCCTAGAAGAATTATAAAGTATGTATAGTTTTGTGATTGATACTATCTAACTGTCTTTATTAATGGTGACCATAGTTTGCAACCAGCAATTGTTGAATGTGCCTCTTTGGAACACAACAGTTACCATTATGTATTACCAAATATTCAGCTTTCTATTAAGCTAACAGACAAAATGGAATTCAGAAAGATTTAATTTTGATAGCTGTTCTTACAAGGAAGCCTAATTATCTTATCACATGTTTAAATTACTTGTACTAACCCAGGTGTGGTGGTGCACTCACAGTCTCAACACAAAAGACAGGAGGATTACTATTAGTTCAATGCCAGCCTGGGTTATATATGGAGATCCTGTCATGAAAACCTAAAGAATAAAAGAAAATAAGTAACCTGTACTGCCTCTTCTAGGTATTATTTCATACTTATTTATTGTTTCATTAAGTTGGTCTTTTTCATGTTGACTTATTAGAGTTCTTTATGTACTAAATTGTGATTTAAGTTGAAAATATCCATTCCAGGCTATCATTTGTCTTTTACCACTGGCTAGAGTGACTTTCTCCCTACAGAATTTGGAACTTTTAAAATCATATATGTTTATGGCAGTGGGGTACATGGCAAATGTGTGGAGATCAGAGAACAACCTTGGGATATTGGTCATCTCCTTCCACCTTGATTTGAGACAAGGTCTCTCTTGTTTTTTGCTGCTGAGAAGGCAAGACTAGCTGGTCTGAGAACTTTGGGATTCTGACGCTACCTCCCATTGCCATAGACATACTAAGATTACAGATGTGTGTCACTTTGTGTCTGTATTGGAGATCTGAACTTTCAGGCTTGTATAATAAGTACTTTAAGCACTGAACCATCTCCCCATCCCCAGAATTTGTTTTAATGTAGTCACATGTATCTTTTATTTTCCCCTGTGGTTTTTCAGCTCTGTCTACTTACTTTCTGAAGGTCTATCAGGATACTCACCCCAGGACTAACAATAATAAAACATTTTTAATTATAATTAAAAAAAAAAAGAAATTGTTTTGGGCAGTTGCTTTCAAATCATCTCTGCTAAGGCTGCACACTTTTAAGTCTTAACTCAAAAAGCATGACTTTCCATTTTTTCCCTTCCTATCTCTTCTTTGGATCCTGGCCAAAGTCCTACACATACATGTCCCAGAACTCTGGGTTTTCTCATTGCTTCTCTAAAGATCCCCCAGCACCCATGCAGGTGCTGTTGCCAACTCACACTGCTGAGCCTGCTGGCTTTCTGGACCCTAACTTTAGAGACCTGATTTTTTTCTCTTCCTGCTATTCATCTCCCCCTCCCAGCAGCTTCTGAGACTTACATTTGCCTGTGTTATTGTATTTCTGTCAAATGCTGAGAAAATTGTCCTAGAGCTTTAAAAAGAAAGAAATTGTTGTTTTTGTCTTCCTAATAGCATGTGGTCTAATATATTATCATATAAACTGGCATGTTCAATTATATATTTTGGAGAAAGTTAAAGAAGCCAATTTGTATATTCAAGTAAAAATCAACAGACACTTTTTATGTATGTATCACCAAAAAAAATTAACCATACCAATTGTAGACAGACCCCTTCTGTTTCTACAACATGTATACAAATAAGTAATGATAGCAACATATTGTCATATAACCACTCTCACATCATAATCTTTAGAAAATGATTCTTAAATAAACTTCTTTACAACATTTTATAAATTAATTTAGGTGCAAATCAAACAGTGCCTACAGAATATTGCTACCGTAGCAGAGGTAACACATATAATCTCCAAGTAATGCTTACTACAGAAGCAACCTGAGGCTGAGGAATAGCTTAGTGGTCAAGCACTTGCCTAGCATGCACAAGATCCTGGCTTGATCCTCAGCACCACAAAGAGAAAAGCACCGAAAACTCTAGAGCCTCAAAACCAATAAATCTTACTCAATAAAATTCAAAGATGGTATAAAGACATTAGTTATAGGTCAGAATATAAATTTTATCTGTTAAAATCTGTGTAAGTCTATAATACAAACTAAGGAGATTTTAGTAGAAGAAGTTACATGGTGATACTGCTGTGTGTATTTTAATGTTCTGAGTGGCCCTGCTTTGGGCTTTAGTATGGCAGGTGCTGTGACGAAAGCTTTGCCAGACAGTGGCTCCTTCACGAGCCACTGATTGTGTATCACAATGCATAAATCTGACTTTTGTTTTGCTTGGTTTTTCAAGGGAGGGTCTCATTCTAGCCTAAGCTGACTTGGAATTCATTATGTAGTCTCAGGTTGGCCTTGAACTCAAAGCAATCCTCCCACCTCAGCCTCCCGAATGCTAGGATTAAAGGCGTACGCCACTACGCCTGGAAAATCTGACTTTTGCTACTGTAAGGCAATATGGAAAAATAACAGAGAAGTAAATGCAGAATATTTCAAACTTTAAAACTTCTGAAAAAATTCCAATCTAGTTATGGGAAAACTAAAGTTACTCAAGTAAAAGAAAGTTGGAAATAAAAAGATACCAAGAAACTAAGCCTTTAAGAGTAACTATAAATATATTTAGTTTTATTATTTTGCTTTTCTGAAACGTTGGAAATTAAGTATTATGCTTGCCATTAGGAAAAGTAATTTTAAAACAAAAAAATACAATTGTCAAAGGGTAATATAGCTAAGATTTCCATGCAAATTAAATATAAAGTTGTTAAAGAACTGTTACTTATAATACTATATAATCCCTAAGAATATTATGAATTCTATAATTAGGAATCAATGAATGTTGTTTGAACTTTCTCCTATTTCCATTGCATTCTGTGTAATAGATGCTTACATCTGGCTAATTTGAAATCACCAAATTAAATAATCACTATAAATTAAAATGGACAAAAATTAAAGCTTTTCTATGTATTACTTATCACAAATTCCAATTTATACTTAGATATTTTTCATTTACATATCTTTAAGATTAAAAATGTTTATGTTAGTAAATTTAACCTACATTGAGAGCAATCAGGATGATGTCGTTGATATTGACTTTGTCCGGAGAACTCATACAAGCTTCAATGCCTTCATCTGAAAGATACCTGTTAAAAACAAATAGATTAATATTATCTAAAATCAAAATTAATCAAGCCTTTTAAAACAACATGCAATTTTCTTCTCAACTATAAAATGCATCTCCTACAAATATTAGGGGGAAAGCATAAATCCAAGTTTGTGTATTACTGTGACAGAACAAAACGGGTATCTCAAATTCTCTCTATACCCTTGAAGGAATATTGTGCCCATAAAATCATTCACATATCCTTCCTGAGAAAAGCAATTTAAATGTCAATATGCTTTTTAGAAAACACATGAGCTGTTCTGCTTTTATACAAACAGTATCTAGCCTAATAAGTATTTGGGAATATAGTAAATTCCTAAGGGAAGTTAAGATACACTATAAAAAGAAGACTAAAGCATATTGTTTTATATTTAGTAGACATCTTCTCTGGGGGATGTTTTTGCATTATCTTCTCAAGTACCTCTACTTTAACATAATGTCAAGAATCCTTCAATAAATGCTACTGAAACTAAGAGATACAAAAAGGATAACATTTACAATACATCTTTTATTTTCCTGTCTCTTTCCTGTCTTTTTACTCAATAGTATATTATTATCCCTCTGCTCATTTATTCACTGTCAATCAGCCTTGCATCTGGAATCAAGAATAATTAATTCAAAAATGGAAGACTTATTGAGACCAACCATAAACATGGTCATTTTGATAAATTCTGTAATTCAAGTATCAGCCACTTACAAATCCACCTGTGAAAAACTGTCCATCAATAAAATCTGCAAATGCTCTCATATCATTCTCCCAGTAGGAAAGGATCTGGGATTGATAGTCCCAACAGAGTTATATCAAGCTCTTTCTAGAAGGTCAACAGCCCTACCACCAACCTTTAAAACTGCATTGATTCTAATATTTAGCAATGCAAATCATTTCTAAACACAGAAATAAAAAAGAACATTACTTTAAGAAGCAAAGAAGTTGCTAAGGGATAACTCAGTCAGTAAAGCCTTGCAAATATGAAGACTAAAGTTCAATCTCCAGTATCCCTGAAAAAACACTGGGCACAGTAGCACACACCTGTTAATCACAGCACTGAGGAGGTGGAGATAAGAGGATTCCTGAGTTCACTGATCAGACAGTACAGCCTAACTGGTGAGATCTAAGCCAATGAAAGACCCTGTCTCAAATAAACTGGACAAATTTCCTGAGAAATGATAGCCAATGTTGTTCTCTGGTCCCTATTCATACCTGCAAACACATACATACAGCTTCACACACATGCACACCTATGTTTTAAGAAGCAAAGAAGAGGCCTGGAGAGATGATTTAGCAGTTAAAGTGCTTGCCTCCAAAGCCCATAGAACCAGGTTGGATTCCCCAAGACCCACGTAAGCCAGATGCACAAGTTGGTGCATGCGTCTGGAGTCTGCAGTGATTGGAGACCCTGGTGTGCCCTCTCATTTATATTCTCATTTTCTTCTCTCTCTCTCTCTCTCTCTCTCTCTCTCTCTCCTTCACTCCCTCCCTTCCGCCCTCCCTCCCTCTCAAACAAATAATTAGAAATAAAATATTAAGGAAAAAAAAAAAAGCAAAGAAGGCAAGCCGGAACTGAGCTAGAAGCTTCCTCCCTATTGACTAGCTATCAGGATACAGGAAAAAACCTATACAGTCCATTGAAGGAGAAAAGTTATTAACAGTCCTAACTAGCAGCGAACCCTACAAGTTTTATGGCTGGCCAGTCAGGCCAAATGTACCAACTGATACAATGGTGGCATGCTTGTTATAGGGAAACAAACTGCTCTCTGGTTGAACTTGAAGCCCTCTCCACAGGAGGGGAATTCATGCCTGGTACTGAAAACCCAGTCAAACTTTGCCTATGGCTAAGGAAGTCATAAGCCCTAGCAGGGAGACTACTACTGTGGTTTGGTCAAAGGGATATATTATGTCCACCAAACTGCCCTCTAAATACCAATGTGTACACCCAAATATTAATGCTTCTCTTTGCAGATGGTGGTTACCACTGAGGTGACTCAAGGTGCTGAGAAGGGACAGTGGATTGTTCAACCCTAAGTGAGACATCTCTATGCCACTCTCCAAGATACAGGGACCATTGTGAAGAGATGGCATAAAGAATGACAGAGCCAAAAGAAAGGAAGAACTGCTTATAATATTGTCTTCTAGACACACATGACATTCATGACCTCATGGTAGCTAATATACTAGATGCTACCTATAAAAGACCTGCATATTAGGAGGGGAAAAACTATATCAAAATATAATAAGGATTATTTGGAAAGAAGTGACTCAGTGGAGGGGCTTTTGTAAGGGGGAGAGGTTAAAGGAGAGGATCATGTTCATGATATATTGTGTACATCCGTGGAAGTCATCAATGAAAAAAAATTTTAAAAAGAAGAAAGAAGCTGAAGATTGCCATAATTTTTTAATATTTTTTAATTAGTTTTGTACTCAGTGAATACAGTCAAGTTGGTACCATGGTTATCCTCCCTGTCTTCCCCCTTCTACTTGGATCCTCCTTGTTGGAATACATGGGCCATGCATTGTGAGAACAGCCATCAGTTATGTTTAGAGAAAATGTCTCTGTGTATCACGACCCAACGTGTGCCTCTGACATTTTTTCCACCCCCTCATCCGCAAATTTCCCTGAGCTATGTTGAGTTTATTTTAGGTCAGCTTCAGTGATGAGGTCTTGGAAGCCTCTGTGTCTCTGGATATCTGATTTGGTAGGAGTTGATTGTTCTCTGTGCCTATCTCCTTCACCCTTGTGCTGTACCAGGTTCACCAAGAAAACAGCACACTTGCTTGTTTTGCCAATTATTCTTAGTTTTACCTGGGGCCTTTTGAGGTATGATGGGATCTGCATCTATCTGAAAAAGAGAAGCAGACTCTCTGATGGAGAATAAAGTTAGCAGCAGATAAATAGGATAACCACTATTGTTTTAGAGAGAATTTGATAGGGGTACACCCTCTTGTAGCCCATGATTGGTGGTAGCTTGATAATGGAGAGCAGGTTCATTTTTGGATCTGGTTCTGCTTCTTTCCAAGCTCCAGCTAAGGGTTCCATTCCACTGAGTGGATCAGTTAGTCAAATCAAAAGCAGTTGGTTTCCCACCATGGTGCTTGTGTGAGCATCCTGACAGGTTATTTGCTGCTAAGTAGGTTAGACCATGAGTTGCTTGGATAGATATTGGTCATTTTCCCCCAATAGCCCATGTAGCACCTTCTGGCATTAGATGTGTTGACTATCTGAGGACTGACTCTCTTTTAGCTTTCAGCCATGTCATTCCATGTTACATGCCAATAGCATATGGTGTCTTCAGCAGTAGGGTCTTACTACTAACCTCTGGTGGGTAATAAAGTACTCTTACAGAAATCTGTCATTCTTTTAGGAAACCTTATAGGTCTCTTTGATCAAAAGCTCACTGTGTATGACAGCCACCTGCTGGTACTGGAAGTTACAGATCAGTGCCCATGAAGAGAAGGAAGAAAAAGACAAGTAATAAAAAAGAATACAAGAGAGAGAAGCAGTGGAAGATTAAGGACAGTCTTCATCATACCCTTTCCAGGCCTTGTGACTCTGGTGTTCCCTCTAAGGGCCTGGGGAAGATTCAACTATTTGGTCTGTCTTTTAGGATGTAGAATTTTATGGTACCACTGCTGTTTGGGTACATATTTGTGTTCCCAACACCCTCATTTACACTCCCCTCCCTCCAAACCCATACTCCTATTGTCCAGTCCTCCAGATGCTTGCTAGGTATGTCTGCATCTTGGGTAGATTCAGGTTAGGTCTGTAGATGAGTGAGACAATGGGGTGATTATCTTTCTTTGATTAGGTGAGTTCACCGAGAATGATCTGTCCCAGGTTCGACCATTTTTCTTCAAATTTCATTGTGTCATTTTCTTTCTTACTGCTATATAGAATTGCATCATGTAGATAAACCACATCTTAGCTATCCATTCATCTAATGATGGACATCTGGGTTGATTCCAGCTATTAGCTATTATGAATTGAGCAGCTATAAACATGGTTGTGCAAATCTCTCTGGACTGAGGCTTGGAGATTTTAGGGTACATACCCAGTAAAGGAATAAGTGGGTTTGCTGGTAACACTATAGTCAGCTTTTTTGGTTTTGTTTCTTTGTTTCTGTTTTGCTGTTATTGTTTCGAGGTAGTGTCTCACTCTAGCCCAGGCTGACCTGGAATTCATTATGTAGTCGCAGGGTGGCCTCAAACTCATGGCAATCCTCCTACCTCTGCCTCCCGAGTGCTGGGATTAAAGGTGTGCCCCACTACAGCCAGCTTTATATTCAGCGTCTTTAGGAGTCTCCATATTGCTTTCCAAAGTGATTGTACCATCTTACATTCACACCAGCATATGAGGATTCCTATTTCTCCACATCCTTGTCAGCATTTATTTACATTTGTTTATTTAATGTTTTCTATCCTTACTGGGGTAAGGTGAAAACTCATAGTACTTTTACTGTGCATTTCCCCAATGATTAGGGATGCTGAACGTTTTCGTAAGTGTGTGTTTGCCAATTTTATTTCTTTCTCTGAGAACCACCTGTCCAGTTCTTTGCCCCATTTTGTGAGTAGGTTGTCTGACTTTTTATTGTTTAGGTTTTTGAGTTCTTTATAGATTCTAAAGAATAGGCCTCAGTCAATGGGATATCCAGCAAATACTTTCTCCCATTCTGTGGGTAATATATTGGCTTTGCTTATTATATGCTTGTCTGTGAAGAAACTCTTCCACTTC
This sequence comes from Jaculus jaculus, assembly GCF_020740685.1. Classification (NCBI taxonomy): domain Eukaryota; kingdom Metazoa; phylum Chordata; class Mammalia; order Rodentia; family Dipodidae; genus Jaculus; species Jaculus jaculus. The sequence goes on from NC_059104.1 coordinate 50,786,981, forward strand.
ATGTGATCCTATTGGTTGAGTGATTGTTTAAGATCCTGAGCTACTGGGGTTTTGTTCAGGAAGTCTTTTTCTAATCCTATATCATGGAAGGTTCCTCCTATATTTTCTTCCAGAAGTATAAGAGTTTTGGTCTTTTATTGAGGTCTTTGATCCATTTGGACTTGAGTGTTGTGCATGGTGAGATATGTGGATCAAGTCTCAATTTCCTACATAGGGTTAAACAGTTATCCAGCACCATTTGTTGAAGATGCTGTCTTTTTTTGCAGCCTATGTTATTAGGGCCTTTGTCAAATATCAAGTAGCTGTAGTCGCCTCACCAAAACTCCAGGTCCTCAATTCTATTCCATTGGTCTATACTGTTTCTATGCCAGTATCATGCTGTTTTTATTACTATGGCTTTGTAATATAACTTTAGATCAGGTATGGTGATGCCTCCAGAGGTGTTTCTTTTGCTGAGGATATGCTTGGGTATCTGAGGCCTTCTACATTTCCATATGACCTTTGAAATCATTTTTTCTATCTCTGTGAAGATCAATGTTGGGATTTTAATTGGAATTGCATTAAATCTGTATATTGCCTTTGGTAGGATTGCCATCTTCACAATGTTAATTCTGCCTATCCAGGAGCATGGGAGGTCTTTCCATTTTCTCAAGTCCTCCTCAATTTCTTTTTTGAGTGTTTTTATGTTTTCATTGTATAGATCTTTCACTTTCTTGGCTAATGTTATTCCAACATATTTCTTCTTGTTGTTGTTGCTATTGAAAATGGCACAATGTCCCTTATTTCTTTCTCTGTGCCTTTGTCATTTGCATATAAAAAGGCTACTGATTTTTGTGCATTGATTTATATCCTGCTACTTTGCTAAAAGAGTTGATCACCTTCAAGAGTTTTGGGATGGAGGCTCTCGGGTCTCTTACATACAGAATCATGTTGTCTGTGAATGGAACTAACTTAAATTCTTCCTTTCCAAATTGTATCCCTTTTATTTCTTTCTCCTTTCTGATTGCTTGAGCTAGGACTTCCAGTACTATATTGAAAAGCAGAGGTGAGAGAGGACAACCCTGTCTTGTTCCTGATCTCAATGGGAATTCCTCCCGTCTCTCTCCATTACGTATTATTTGGGCTTTAGAAGTTTTGTATATTGCCATATTGTCATATTGTATATGTTAAGATATGAACCAACCATGAAAATTCCCTCCAATGTTTTGATCATGAAGTGATGTTGTATTTTGTCAAAGGCCTTTTCTGCATCTATCGAAATGATAATGTGGTTTGTTTGTTTAACATTGTTTATGTGGTGTATTACATTGACAGATTTCTGTATGTTGAACCACCCCTGTGTTCCTGGGATGAATCCCACTTGACCAAGGTGGATGCTTTTGATGTGTTGTTGGATTCGGTTTGCGAAGATTCTGTTCAGGCTCTTTATGTCCAAGTTCATCAGGGAAATAGGCCTGTAGTTTTCTTTTCTTGTGTCCTATCAGTCTGGTTTTAGTATTAGGGTGATACTAACTTCATAGAATGAGGTGGGAACTTTCCCTGTTCTCCAATTTTGTGACACAGTTTGAGAAAGACTGGTTTGAGTTCTTCCATGGAAGTTTGGTAGAATTCAGCTGAGAGGCCACCTGGGGAAGGTTTTTCATTACCTTCTCAATCTCCATGGATGTGACGGGTTTGTTTAGGAGATTAATCCGCTTTGAGTTTAGCTTTGGTAGATCGGAGTTGTCCAGGTATTTTTCCATTTCCTCCATATTATCCAGTTTTATGGAGTAGAGGTTTTTGAAATAAGTCATGATAATTCTCCCAATTTCACTTATATCTGTTGTGATCTCTCTTTTTTCATTTCTACTTTTGTTAATTTGAAGCATCTTTTTTTCCTTGATCAAATTGATCAGTGGCTTGTCAATCTTTTTGTTTTGTCATTTTTTTTTGTTGTTGTTGTTTTTAATTTTTATTTATTTATTTGAGAGCGACAGACACAGAGAGAAAGACAGATAGAGGGAGAGAGAGAGAATGGGCACGCCAGGGCTTCCAGTCTCTGCAAACGAACTCCAGACGCATGCGCCCCCTTGTGCATCTGGCTAACATGGGACCTGGGGAACCAAGCCTCGAACCGGGGTCCTTAGGCTTCACAGGCAAGCGCTTAACCGCTAAGCCATCTCTCCAGCCCTGTTTTGTCATGTTTCATTCAAAGAACCAGCTCTTTGCTTCATCAATTTTCTTGATTGCTTTCTTCGTTTCCAATTCATTAATTTCTACAATGATCTTAATTGTTTCTTTCTGTCTGGAGCTTTTGGGACAGTATTCTTTTTGCTTTTCCAGTGCCTTTAGGTGGATGGTTAGGTTATTGATTTGGGCTCTCTCTGTCTTTGTTATGAAGGTATGGAGTGTTACAAGTTTTCCCCTGAGGACTGCCTTCATTGTGTCCCATAAGTTTTGGTACAATGTGTTCTCATTGTCATTCCTTTCTAGAAAATTCACAATGTCATTTATTTCATCCACTACCCATTTACTTTTTAAAAGTGTGCTGTTCAGTTTCCAGGAGCCGATGGGATTCTTGGTGGGTCTTTTATTAATTTCTAGCAATATATATTGTGATTTGATATCATGCAGGAAATATGTCAAACTTCCTAAATACATGGAAGCAGGCTTTGTGACCCAGTGGATGATCTATTTTATAGAATGTTCCATGGGCTGCTGAGAAGACTGTGAGAAGTCTGTGGACTTGGGATGGAATGTTCTGTAGATACCCATTAGATGTAAATGTTCTATGGTTTTGTTGAGCTCTCTCACTTCCTTGTTGGTTTCTGTTTGGATGATCTGTCTAGTACTGATAATGGTATATTTTAGTCCCCAGCTATGATGGTGTTGGTGGTTATTTCTGTTTTATTGTCAAGTAGGTTTTGTTTTATGAACTGTGATGACCCTGTGTTTGGTGCATACAGATTTATGATTGTGATATCCTCTTTATAGATCATTCTCTTGATAAGTAGGAAGTGGCCTTCTTTGTCTTTTTTAATTATTTTTGGTTTGAAGTCTATTTTATCCAATATTAGTATAGCCATGCCTGCTTTTCTTGGAACATCATTTTCCACCCTTTCACCCTAAGGAGCTGTCTGTCTTTAGTGAGGTAGGTTTCTTAAAGACAACAGAGTGAGGGTTCTAATTTTCTGATTCACCCTGTTAGCTTGTTTCTCTTGATGCATGAATTAAGGCCATTCATGTTTAGGGTAATGACTGTGAGGTCTGATTTGATCCCTGCCATATTTTGTATTATTTGTTATAAGTCATTTGGTGTTTTCATGGACTTTGAAGTTTTTTTATGCCTTCTCTGAGTTTGGTTATTGTGATCTACTTCTTGTAGGCACTTGAGGTTGATTATTTGATTTTTCTGTGTGAAGAATTTCCTGAAATACTCTCTGTAGGTTTGCTTTTATGTTCATACAATTGTAAAGCTGAGTTCTGTCATAGAAAGTTTTTCTTTCACTATCTATTATGAGGGAGACTTTGCTGGGTAGAGTACTTTGCATTGAAAGCCATAGGTTCTTAGGCTTTGCAGTGTTCCTTTCCAGGCCCTTCTGGTTTTCAGTGTTTCCACTGAGAAGTCTGAAGTAATTCTTATGGGGTTACCTTTAAATGTGATATGCTGTTTTTCCTTAGCTGCTTTTAGGATTTTTCTCTTTAGTGTCAATGTTTTGAGTCTTAATGACAGTATGTCTTGGAAGGTTTATCCTTTGGTCCAATCTGTTTGGAGTTCTTTTAGCTGCTTGTATATTGATGGGCCTTTCTTTTGAGAGAGTGGGAAAATCTTCTTTGATAATTTTGTTAGATAAGTTCTCCATGCCTTTGGTCTGAATTTCTTCCCCTTCTGGTATTCCCATGATCCAGATGTTAGGACGTTTAAGGGTATCCCACAATTCCCTCATGTACTGTTCACAGAAATTTTTGAAACTTTGGAACTCTCAAACTGTTTCTTCTGTCTTGTCTTCCAGATCTGAGTTTCTATCCTCCACATAGCTGACTCTATTCTTGAGAGCTTCTAAAGAGTTTTGGGCAGCTCCCCCCCTCAAACTGCCCAGGTGGACATCGTGGAGTCACTCCCGAAGGAAAGGCAATGGGCAGGACAAATGGTCCCTTTTGCCATTCCCTTCTGTCATTGTTCCTATGCCCGAGGATGACCCACTTGACCCACCTGCCCCTAAATCTATTTATCCTATTCTCTCCAAATCTAGAGTTACCCCTTCCCCTAATGCCCATCTTTCCCCAGGTGAGGAATCAGAGCTAGAGGGTGAGGCTGCCAGATATAATAACCCTGACTGACCGCCTCCTACGGCGCCCATAACAGACCCTCCACCTTATCTTTACAAGCCTAAGCTGCGTCACTTCTGTGCCCCTGTAACCCTTGATTGTGATTTAGAAACGGTCACTCGACAGGTGACTTGCCAACTTTCCTGGGAAGCCCAATCACTAAAAACTCTCCTTGCAGCTAAAAAGAAAATGCTGCCTTACTTAAACACTCCATGACTTAAAACTAGAGGTCCATTCCCCTGCTTCCACCCCCATCCAACATACAAAGACTAAGATCAAACTTCCTAAGACCCTTCATGTATTTCCTATAACGTGTGCTGAAGCTAAAACTAAAACCAATTCCTTAGCCAGCCTACCACCTGAATCAAGCAGGGCTAACTCTGAATCAGAGGAAACAGAATCTGAAAAAGAGGAACCCTCTGAACAACCTTCCTGTTTGTATGAGGACAGTGAGCCACCTGGTGGCATTTAACACCATTTAAAATGTAAACATATCAAGGAATTAAAAAGTGCTGTTTCCTCTTATGGACCTACTGCTCCCTTTACCATGACCCTACTAAAAGCCCTTAGTGATAACTGGATTTTAGTAAATGATTGGAAAATGCATGCAAAGGCTGTCCTGACATGTGGGGACTTTCTCCTGTGGTAGGTTGATTATACTGAGAGATGTTGAGATGCTGCCTGCCACAATGTGTCCACTGGATCCTCTTCTAAGTCCTGGATGCTAGATAAACTTTTGGGCAACGCTCCTTATGATACTAATCAGGACCAGGCAAAATTCTCCCCTGGATTACTCTCACAAATCCAATATGCTGCCCTTAAGGCTTGGCAAAATCTTCCATCTAAAGGATCGGCTGTGACTTCCTTGATTAAAGTACGGCAGGGGCCTAACGAGCCATACAGCAACTTTATTGGGTGGCTCACTGAGGCTGCAGAATGGCTTATGGGAAGGGAAGAAACAGATAATGAATTCATAAGACATCTCGCCTTTTAGAACGCCAATTTGGCTTGCCAGGCAGCCATCCGCCCGTCTCGCCATGGTAAAAGTATCTCTGACTTTATCCAATTATGTGCAGATGTGGACCCTGTCTCTTGCAGCACTGGGCTAGCAATATGGGCTGCCCTGTAGAGCTTCACACAGGGAGATAACAATAAAACTTGCTTTAACTGTAAAATGTCAGGTCATTTGTCTTGAGGATGTACCACCCTAAAGGCTACACACCCACCTTCTTCCTCCCTCTGTCCATGTTGTAAGTGTGGCAAACACTGGGCCCGAGTGCTGTTCTAAATCGGATATCCAGGGAAACCCCTTACCACAAAAGCAGGGAAACTTAACACAAGGTCTACCCCAGGGCCCAAGGAAGATCCCCAGACAGAACCCTGGGGCTATAAGGTTCATCCCCCAGTGTACACAAAATGTTACATCTCTGCCCACTCCTGGACAACCACTGGCAGTGTAGGACTGGACCTCTGTTCCACCTCCAGAATAAAACTAGTGCCAGAGTTGGGGACTCAAGTCCTCACTACAGGAGTTTTTTGTCCCTTGTCAATAAACACTTTTGGTCTTATCTTGGGACATGCCAGTTCAACCATTCAGGGCCTCACCATTTCTCTAGGAGTTGTTTATAATGATTATACTGGGGAAATTAAAGTCATGGCCACTGCCCTTCAGGGGCCTATTACCATACTTCCTGGCCAACGGATTGCTCAGTTAATACTACTGCCCCTCAGTGATAAAGTAGCCTGCCAGGAACAAAAGAGACGCCTCCATGGGTTTGGGTCATCAGATATTTACTGGGCACAAGAGATCACTCAAGCAAGACCCCTTCTTAAAGTTTAAAAAAAAAAAAAATTTAAAGGTCTTATAGACACTGGTGCAGATGCCACAATTATTTCCAGTAAAAATTGGCCTTCATCTTGGCCTCTCACGGCCTCCATGACCCATCTCAAAGGAATTGGACAGGTCTCTAACCCCTTAAAAAGTTCTGAAGTTATTCAGTGGGAGAACGAAGAAGGCAATCAAGGCACCATTCAGCCTTATGCGGTCACAGGCTTGCCCATTAATCTATGGGGCGAGACATCCTCTCTCAAATGAAACTCATTATGTGCAGCCCTAATGAGCTGATAGCTCGCCAAATGCTTAATCAAGGCTTCTGCCCAAGACAAGGATTGGGCAAACATTCTCAGGAAACAAAAAAGCCAATCTCAGTTACTATAAAGACTGATCATACTGGAATAATCTATAAAAATTTATCCTAATTGCTGTTGATATGCCTGTACCCCATACAGATAAAATATCTTTAAAAAAAAAAAGCTGTGTGGGTTGATCAAAGGCCCTTATCTTCTGAAAAATTAGCTGCAGCCACAATGTTAGTGCAGGAACAACTTCCTGCAGGTCATATTGAACCTACCACCTCTCCTTGGAATACTTCAACCTTTGTTATAAAGAAAAAGTCTGGAAAATGAAGATTGTTCCAGGACCTTAGAGAAATTAATAAGGCCATGGTGCCTATGGGGGCCCTACAACCAGGCCTCCCCACTCCAGTAGCAATTCTTGCAGGATACTGTAAAATCATTATTGACCTAAAGGATTGCTTTTTTACAATTCCCTTACACCCTGAGGATCATCAGCATTTTGCATTGAGTTTACCTGTGGTAAATTTTAGAGGCCCTATACAGAGATTCCAATGGAAAGTATTGCCCCAATGGATGCTAACAGCCCTACACTGTGTCAAAAATTTGTGGCCCAAATTATAGATCTATTTAGACATAGTTGGCCTTCTTTATATATCATTCATTATATGGATGACATCCTCTTGGCCAGTCCTGATCCCACTGAACGCCTTACTTGCTCTCAAGAGCTTTCTAGGGCCCTTACCAGAGCTGGTCTTCAGATAGCTCCTGATAAAATTCAATTAAAACCTCCTTACTTGTTCTTAGGCTTTGAACTTTTTTATAACAAAATTCCTTCACAAAAGATTCAGCTTAGAACTAATCATCTAAAAACTTTAAATGATTTTCAAAAATTCATAGGAGATAACAATTGGCTCAGGCCTTATCTTAAACTAACTACTGGAGAGATTAAACCCTTGTTTGACATCCTCAAAGGAGACCCAGACCCTGCCTCCAGCCATTCATTAATGGCCCCTGCCCTAGAGGCCATGAAGATAGTGGAGGCTGCAATTCTGAGCCAAAGGGTCACTTATATCTCCTATGAGAAGCCTCTTCTCCTGGTCATTTGTGCCATTGACTTTACACCCACTGGGGTGTTCTGGCAGGAGGGGCCCCTTTTCTGGGTCCATTTACCCGCTTCACCACCCAGAGTCCTTACCCCTTACACCTCATGGGTGGCAGAGTTAATAAAAATTGGATGTGATCAAAGCATAAAAATATTTGGTAAAGATCCTGATAAAAAACATTCTACCCTACTCTACTTCCCAAATACAATGGTTAATACAAAATGATGACGAATGGGCAATATCTTGCACCTCTTTTCAGGGATCCCTTGATAACCACAACCCTGCTAACAAACTTCTCCACTTTCTGAGAATTCAGCCATTTGTTTTTCCTACATTAACCTCTCCTGCCCTGAATTGTTCAGCAAGCCCATTCAACTATTAAACATACCCTCCAAAAGTTAAAAACAGGAGATTTATATCTCATAAAAGGCTCTCCAAGAAATATCTTTCATCATGCCTTGTTTGACCTAAACTTTTTAACCCTTGATACTCAGGGAAATTCAACTGCTGATCGCTTTTGGCACACAAATACAAAAAATACCTGTGCCAAAGCCATGTGGAAAGATCCTTTAACCATGAAGTGAATGGCTCAGACCCAGTACTCATTTGGGGCCAAGGATCAGTATGCTTGTTTGACACCAAAGAAAAAGCTGCGAGATGGCTGCCAGAGAGACTTGTAAAACAGGCTGATGATCCTCCAATGTCATCTCACATATCCAGGGAAGAAACACGTCCCAGAGAAAAACCTCCCTGTTTTCCTAGCAGGAGAAAGCTGGAAGGACCTCTACTTATCTTAATTCTCTTACTCACAATTGGACCCATTATTATAAATAAAATCATGTCTTTTGTACGTCAACAAATTGAAGCCATTAAGATGCAGCCTTTACAGGTCCATCATCACAGACTGGAGCTGGGGGATCAAGGCATTGCAATTGAAGACCTACCACCTGCAGCTGTCACTCTCCCTTGATCTTACATTCTGTACTTATTTACTTTACTACTGTCCTCTACACCTCTGCTATCACTGCGGTCTATCTGTCTTGGCCAAATAGCTACCCCTCCTTTAGGAGCTACATAGGATTCAGATCAATGCATATTGGCTCACAATGAAGTGAGTGCAATCGGGCACCAATGTGGGTGCGAGGCAAAGCACCGCAAGGGAAGGTCCCTTTCTGACTGCTTCTGGATTCCCTGAGAGAAAAACTTGACTTACATGGAGGTTGTTACCACAACTGTTACCACTAAGGCCGTGCCTTGCTCTCTGGCCACATAGGCCCTGCCTGTTCCCCAAAAGGTACCAAGGGCCAAAGACTGTGGGAAAAAGACATCTCAAGGGAGGAGTCAGGTCCCTACTCCCCCAGTTGGTTAATGGCCACCGCTGCAAAGTGGGCCTTGCCCTCCTTTTGTATGAAAGAAAGGAGGCAATGTTGGGAGCTATGTACCAAACCTCGGCTATGTTAACAGAAACTGCCATATAGCAAGTTAAGTTTCTACTTCCTCACCTAATATTCAACTACCAGAAACAAAGACTGCCATGTAGCAAATTAAGTTTCTACTTCATCACCTAATATTCAACTACCAGAAACAAAGGGATCGTACTCCCCCATGCTGCCAGTAGCTGATAAGAAACAATGGCATTGCGGCTTAACTGGTAACTCTGTGATCTTTGGCCTGATTACGTCCCCTTCCCCCTACAACCTTATATAAACCTACATGTAAGAATAAACTCTTGAGGCCTTGACAAACACCTAGCATGTTCTCCTTCTTGTATCTGTTTGCCTTCTCCCACTCAGGTTACCTTCCCCTTGGAGGTCCATGTTCAACTTCCCACTGGCCGAGGCAATTCTGAACACTCATACATTCATAATTGGAAACTTTAAAATGTCAATGAGAAAAAAAACAAACTAGATAATATGTGGATGTGAAATAGACACATAATTTAAAACCCTCTTATGTTAAAAGGTATTTTTGATCTTAAAAAATATGAAAGTTCTTATCTATAAACTGTTTAAACATTAAAAATGTTTTACCCATATAATGATCTCTAGTCACTCTATCATGTTTCTATCTATATTGTTTATCTCAACTAAATAAACCTACCAAAAACTGATATATCTGAGTTATAGATTGTTGCTATGCCAATAACTGTGAATTCTTCCTCTAGAATAGAAAGAAATGGCATAGAAGTCCTTATTTTGAATATAACTCGATGTGACAATACTGACTTGTATAGCATATCAAAAGCTAATAATAAGGCTAAGAAATGAGACAAAAACATACAAGAAATAACTTTATACAGATAAAAACAATATATTCTAATGTAGCCTACAGATACATAGGGGGAGGAAATCACAGACAAGAATAAAAACTGGCATACCAGTGGTAACCTGAATGAGTCCATGGGATTTCATGGCAAAATCTCTATTAAGGCTTGCAAACAATAAGGTCAGAATTGTACTAAGTATACTTCAAAAGAGAAAATACCATGGCAAATCACAGAAATGAAAAAGATCCTTTCTCCCCTTTCTCGCCTTTGCTTAACAGTTGTCCCTTGTGACACAACCACTGCTTTCTTCTTTAGCTGCTGTGGCCACCCGCTACCCCAAAATGAAAGGAACAAGAGTTACTGCCAACAATTATAGTAAGGGTCTGGATCAACGCTTGCTTAAAAGTCAGTTTTCTTTAGAGTTCAAAAATAAATGGACCAAAGTTATGCATCATTTAAAGTGCCTCTAACTATAAACCACCAGGGCTAATCTTATTTGAGTAAACTGTATTTGATACAAGATTTACTTTATTCAATAATAAACTACCTTTAAAATGTTACTTTTCATGTTTCGTTTTGTTTGTTTGTTTCAGTTTTTCACGGTCTCACTCTAGGTCAGACTGACATGGAATTCACTATGTAGTCTCAGGGTGGCCTTGAACTCAAGGGGATCCTCCTGACTTCTGGTATTAAAGGCATGCGCCACCATGCCTGGCCTATGTTTCGATTTTTAACCAATTTGCTAACCTATGATACCAATCTTTCTGCATAGACTCAAACATATTCAACACAAAATCCACTTTAACTTCTTGTGTGCTAACTTTTCAGTTTATAGTATTATAAAAATAAAAACATCTAAATCAAAAAATCAAAGAAACAACAAATACTAAAGACATGTGTTTCATAAAATTAATCTGCACCAGACTGAAATCATGAATATTAAGGAAAACTTCTTTAAGTGTCACCAAATGCTACAGAAGCATCTGTTATGCCAAATAATCCATTTCTGGACATGAAATGCCTGCTATACATAATAATTAATGTTCCTACTAGTCAACTGTCAGTTTTTCACTAGCCAGATTGGAAAATAATGTTTTAAGATGCAAGGACATAACCAGGAAAGTTCTGGGGAAGATATTTTAAAAATCTTTATCTAATTCAAGAACACTTAAAATTGCTTAAATTTTGAAAACTCAAAACCTAGATTACCTTTTGTTAAGGGCTTTCCTTTAAAAAGGGTTGACATTGGTAATCAATTCTAAAGGCTGTACTACTTAAAAACACCACTAGATGACAGCCTTGCTTCACAAATAAAACTACAACAATAAAGGAAGCCAAGACCCCAAAATGTACTAAAGGCTTCTGACAGTTTTTGCTGAGGTTGTCCGAAGAAGGACCAGAAAAGACATTAAAACAGATGGGGAAGACTTTCTTATTTTTTTAAATTATAACTCAGGGTGGAGAGATGGCTTAGTGGTTAAGCACTTGCCTATGAAGCCTAAGGACCCTGGTTCGAGGATCGGTTACCCAGGACCCACATTAGCCAGATGCACAAGGGGGTGTACACGTCTGGAGTTCATTTGCAGTGGCTGGAGGCCCTGGCACCATTTCTCTCTCCCTTCCCTCACCCCTCCCTCCCTCCCTCCTTCCCTCCCTCTCTCCTTCTTTCTCTGTCACTCTCAAATAAATAAAAATTTAAAAAAATAAAATTAAAACTCAAAATTTACCAAAAAACTCACTAAGTAGGTATTCAAAGACACCTAGATAGGAAAAAGTGAAGTATATCAAAAAGATAATTTTCTCAATTTTCTACATCTATCCTTTGAAAATACAGAAATATGAAAACAAACTATATTTAAGTTATAGATATTAGAGACTAACACATGCTGACGACATGTTACTAAGGATATTTCAATATTATTTCAACAGTTATTCCTCTCTGATGTTTAAAAATGACAATAATAAAATAACATGTTTGAAGACAATTAATCATAGGTAACAATAAATCAAAAAATTATTTTTATGACCGTGGTGGTATGAATAGATGGCCCCCAATATATTCAGTTGTTTGTTTGTAGTTTCCATCTGTAGCCACCTGGCTGGAGGCAATATCACTGGGTGGATCTTAAGTTGTTGTGATGGGTTTCAGGTTTCAATCTAAAGACATGCAAAGTGTGCCTAGCTGGAGTTCCTGAAGTGTGCTGTGGCTTTTGACCTTTAGGCTTGTGCTTCTCTCTCTCTCTGCTTGGTTCTGTGAAGGCAGGCCAGCTTCTTCTGCCATTATGGAACTTCCCCTGGATCTGTAAGCTTCAATAAATCCCTTCTTCCATAACTGTGCCTTGTCTGGAAGTTCATCTCAGTGAACCTGAAGCTGTCTGCTACAGAACCTAGTACTGAGGAGTGGGTTGAGATGAACCTGACCATGTGGATGTTGATCTTTTGGAACCTTTGTTTTGGAGGCATAGGCATGGACATGGTGCTTGCAACTGAAGATGTCTTCTGGAGTGGTAAGCCAAGTTTTATGGACTATTCTGATGACAGTCTGAGAATGAAAGTGCAGACATCATTGAACTTCGAGGCTTGGCTTATGAGCTTCCTAAGGGGAATGAAAGACTACACAGGACTTTGTTGGAACTGGGCTACTGGCATAAGGGCTGGCTGCATCCTGCTGTACAGGCCTAGAGAGTTTGATCAAGGTTAAATTTGCAATGGACTGATATGCTTGGCTAGAGATACTGGACTGAGAGATTTAAGATTTTCAGCTAGAAAACTTTAAGCAAGTTAAATTTACTGGCACAGAGACTGGCTTTAGATTACTAAAGCTGCTATTGTCAAACACATTAGCAATCTTAAAGGAAGATAGTCCAATTGCTTTACCATAGAAAGGATGCCTAAGGAAAGAGTATCATAGAAATGCAAACACTTTTGGAAAGAGTTGACTGGAGAAGGAACCTGCTTTTCAAGGCTATGACTTGTTTTGTTCCTGAATTAAGAATATTGCTAAGGGCTGGAGAGATGGCTTAGTGGTTAAGCGCTTGCCTGTGAAGCCTAAGGACCTCGGTTCGAGGCTCGGTTCCCCAGGTCCCACGTTAGCCAGATGCACAAGGGGGTGCACGCGTCTGGAGTTCGTTTGCAGAGGCTGGAAGCCCTGGCGCGCCCATTCTCTCTCTCCCTCTCTCTGTCTTTCTGTGTCTGTCGCTCTCAAATAAATAAATAAATAATTTAAAAAAAAAAAAAGAATATTGCTAAGCCGGGCATGGTGGCGCACGCCTTTAATCCCAGCACTCGGGAGGCAGAGGTAGGAGGATCACTGAGACTGTAAAATGAATTCCAGGTCAGGCTGGGATAGAATGAGACCCTACTCCAAAAGGCTGTACTTACTTGAAAATACCACTAGATGACAGCCTTGCTTCACAAATAAAACTACACCAATAAAGGAACCCAAGACCCCAAGATGTACTAAATGCTTCTGACAGTTTTTGCTGTGGTTGTCCAAAGTAGGACCAGAAAAGACAGTTAAAAAGATGGGTAAGACTTTTTAAATTTATTTTAAATTATAACTAAAAATTTACCAAAAAACTCATTAAATAGGTATTCAAAGATACCTGCAGATAGGAAAAAGTGAAGTATATCAAAAAGATAATTTTCTCTCCTATTTTCTACCTCTATCCTTTGAAAATACAGAAATATGAAAACAAACTATATTTAAGTTATAGATATTAGAGACTAACACGTTATGCTGCAGTCATGTCCATTAGGGAAGCAACAGCAAGTGCTATGATCCCTAAGACACAGAGCTGAGAACAAGTCAAAGAAGTTCCAGACCTCCAACCTCCCTTTTGGTATTAAGCACCAGCCCAGAGCAGCTGGTGGACTTACATCCTGCGTAGCCTGTGTATCCCTAAAAGCAAAGCCATAACACCCTATTCTATTCCAATACAAAACAAAACATTCAATGAAGACACAACAGGGGAAATTCTTACCTCTTCCTGAACTAAATAAGGTTCCCACAATGACATGGGTAGACCTTCAACACAGAAAGCACAATTCTAAACAACAAACTGAGAGGTTTCCAACCAGGCTGCCTACACCCACAATGGAAATACCCTATGAAAGCATACACTAGACAACATGAATAGAATCCCAAAGCAAAAACAAAACAAGCAATGTGACCCTGACCAAGCAAATTGCAGATCTGCAAGAAAATCAACAATCACAGAAATGAAATACACACAGCTTTTTTACTAGGCTTAAATTAATTGACAAAAGTCAGAGGGACATAAAAAGAGAAACAAATGAACTGAAAGTGAGCCAAAAAATAGAGGATCTCAATAATCAGCTGACTGAAAAAAAAAATGGACCAATGATTAAAGGCAAGAATGAATTCTAAGAAGTATTAAAAAACTCAAAACATGACCTGAAATTGGAACTTGACCAAAGAGATAGATACTATACAGATAAAGGCAACAGAAAATACAAACCAACTAGAGCTGGTGAAAACTTCTCTAGAAACCCTCAATAACAAAAGTTAATTATGTGGAGAACATAAGCTCAGAGCTGGAAGAGAAAACAAAATAAAAAGTTCAAGAGCCCAAAGTTTATGAAAAGTTCAAAAAAATCGTGTGACCAGAACATGAGTAAACTGTGTGATAAACTAAAATGACCTAACATCTGGATAATTGGTATACCAGAGGGGAAAGTAACTCACACCAAAGGCATCAAGAAGTTATTCAACAAAATTACTGAAGAAAGATTCCCCACCCCCTTAAAAGACATACCCATTCAGATATAAAAACTAATAAAACTCCCAACAGACTGGACCGAGGAAGAAACTTTCCAAGGCACATCATCATTAAAGTTGAAAACAAAGAGAGTGCTAAAAACCACAGAGAAACAAGTGATTACATACAAAGGCAATCCCATCAGAATTACCTCAGATTTCCCAAAGGAAACCATGAAAGCTAGAAGGGCCTGGAATAAAGCAAAGCACTTCAAAGTCTAAAAAATTATGGCTTCTAACTCAAACTTCTGTACCCAGCAAAAGTATCCCTCACAATAGCTGGAAAAATGAAACCCTTCCATCATAAAAAGCCATTATGTAAATACAAGCCAAACCTACAGAGATTACTTCAGGGAATTCTCCACACAGAAAATCTCAAGAGCCTGCAAAAAGATGACAATAACCAAAACTAGAGCACGTTCAAAAGGTACAAAGCCCAAGAAATCACCAAACTCTATAAAACTCAAACATGGCAGGAATTAAATGGATCCACACCATTACAACCTTCAATATTAATGGCCTAAACTCACACAGCAAATGAAACAAGTTAACAGGGTAGATACGAAAAATGAACCCTTCTATCTGATGTTTTCAAGAAACCTATCTCGCCACTAAAGACAGACTCCTCTTCAGGGTGAAAGGATGGAAAATAATATTCTAAGCAAGTGGAAATAGGAAACAAGCAGGTATTGCAATATTAATGTCTGACAAAATAGACCAAACTAAAAGTGATCAAAAATGACAAAGAAGGGTACACATTACTCATCAAAGGAATGATCGAACAAGGGCACATCATAATCATAAATATATATGCACAAAATACAGTTACACCACAGTTTATAAAATAAAACCAACTAGACAACAAAACAGAAATAACTCCCAACACCACTATACTTGGGGACTTCATTGCTCCACTATCATCAACTGACAGATCATCTAAACAGAAAAGCAAAAGGGAAATAATAGAATTTAACAATACCATAGACCAACTAGACCTAACAAACATACACAGAATATTCTCCCCAAATTCTACACAATGCACATTCTTCTCAGTAGCCCATGGAGCCTTCTCCCAAATAAATCATATATTAGGCTATAAAGTATGCCTTCATAAATTCAGAAAAATTGATGAAACTTCCTGCATCATATCCGATCACAATGCTTTAAACTAGAAATTAATGAGACACAACAGAAATTCTACCCACTTCAGGAGACTAAAAAATTCACTTTTAAATAGTGAATGGGTTGTGAAAGAAATCAAAAAAGAAATTTCAAAATTTCTTGAACTGAATGAGAACAAAACAGAAGATATCAAAACTTATGGGACACAACAAAGGCAGTCCTAAGAGGAAAATTCATAGCACTGACTGCTATCATAACAAAGAAGAGAGAGCTGTCAAATTAATAACCAAACCATCCACCTAAAGGCATTACAAAAAAACAAAAAAAAAAAATTTTGATCCTAAAAACTCCAGATGGAAAGAAATAATCAAGATCAGAGCAGAAATTAATGAATTAGCAACTAAGAAAACAATTAAGAAAATCAATGAAATGAAGAGTGGGTTCTTTGAAAAAGTAAACAAAGATGATAAACCCATGGCCAATTTGATCAAATACACACACACCCATGTTTCAACTTAACAAAATTAGAAATGAAAAGGAAGATATCATAAAAGATAGCAATAAAATTGGAAGAAACATCAAGACATACTTCTAAAACCTCTATTCCACAAAACTGGATAATCTGGAAGAAATGGATTTATTCCTAGCCACATACCACCCACCAAAACTAAACTCAGAGCACATTAATCTCCTAAACAAACCTATCACATTCATTGAGATTGAAAAGATAATCAGAAACCTCCCCAAAAAGAAAAGTCCAGGACCAGGTAGCTTCTTGGCCAAATACTATCAAACCTTCCTTGAAGAACTTAAACCAAATTTTCTCAAACTGTTTCATACAATCAGAGAGCAGGGAATGCTTCCCAACTCTTAATGAAGATAGTATCACCCTAATACCAAAACCTAACAGACATACAACAAAAAAGAAGATTATAGGCCTACATCCGTAATGAACTTAGATGCAAATATCCTGTACAAAATCCTCACAAACTGAATTCAACAAGACAAAAAAAGCATTATCCACCTTGATGAAGTAGACTTCTTTCCACAGATGCAGGAAACGTTCAATATTCAGAAATTTTTCACAACAAATATAAACTTAATCACAAGAACCACATGATCACTTCCATAGATGCAGAGAAGGCCTTCAACAAAATACAACCCCACTTCATGACCAAAACACTGGACAAAACATGCATGGAGGGTTTATATCTCAACACAATCAAAGTTATATATAAAGCAACTACAGCCAAAATAATACTTAAGGGGGAAAGACTCAATGAGTTCCCAATGAGATCAGGAACAAGACAGGGGTATACACTCTCACCACTGCTCTTCAACACAGTACTAGAAGTACTAGCTCAAGCAACAAGACAGGAGTAAGAAGTAAAAAGGATACAAATTGGAAAGGAAGAAGTCAAGTTAGCTCTATTTTCACATGACATGACTCTATACATAAGCAACCTGAAAGACTCCACCTCAAACCTTCTAAAGATGATTCTTTCAGCCAAGTGTCAGATACAAAATCAACACATAAAAATCAGTATCATGGGGGGACTTCCGGTTAAGATGGCGGCGTAGGTACCACGCCAAAACAGCCTGGGGGGGGAAGACCAAAAAAAACTCAGCAAAATACACACTTTTACTAAAAAGTAAGGTGTATAGGAAGTTGAGGCGGCAGCGGAGAAGTGGAAGAGTTATAGAGCATCCAGAGCCTGCACAGGCGGGAACAGCGGCTCCGGGGCGGCTCAGCTACCCGCCGCAACCGCGGAGCGGCAGAAAACCGCCGGACTCTCGGCTCGAGCCACAGGACAAGCCAGGTGCGGGATTTTCCCCTCACACCGCGCTCTCCGCAACTCGGGAAACGTGAGGGGAGAGTGGCAGCGAGCAACGGAGGGAGGAGCAGACCGCGAGGTAAAAGCACACGATACAACCAGAACAGCCGCGGCTCCCTCCCCTCCCCTGCCGCCTGAACCCAGCTCCAGCGAACACAGCAGCAGCCCGGGACCCGGCCACGCCAACTTGGGCTGACGGCGGGACCCAAGCAGGAGCAGAATTTGGCAGCAACTTCAGCGGCTCCAGCACCGGTACCAGTGGCCCCAGCAGCAGCGGACCCAGGAGAGCAGCGGCTTCGGGGTGAGCAGCAGCGGTGGACACGACAACGGCAGCTTCAGCAGTGGTGGGGGCTCCGGCGGTGACACCTACAACAGCTGCAGAGGCGGCGGCAGCGGCTCAGTTTGCCCCGTAGGAAAAGCAAGTGCCCAGCTCCAGAAATCAGAACAGCAGCCCGACGACCCAGGCAGCAATTTGACTGAGACCACAATCACCCAAGGTAACTGGGATTGCACCAGGGAAGGGTCTCACCTGGTCACAAGCTGACTTGGATACCTCAACAGACCAGAAATCTAAACCTCTTTGTTGATAGAGGATCTGGTCATTATAATAACTACTCTTGCATACATACTCGGGGCTGTTTTTGATGGAATGGGTACAGTGTTTAGCTAAATTTTAGAATCTACCAGTATATTATTCCACTCAGCCTGCTTGAATACTCCTATAGCAGGGAAACTCAACCCCTAAGAACATCTTTGTAGATACTCTGAGAGTCTTAAGAGCCACACCTAATACCTTAAGGTCATACCCTGAAAATATTTTACACCAAATCAATTGATACAGCTAAGAATACACAGCTAGCTAGAAAATCCAAGCATTAACTTAATCCAAGATGCAAAAATATATACATTATAACACAAGAAACACTAAAAAGCAAGACGATATAAATCCACCTAAAAGTATTAATGCATCAGAAATGTCCTCCAGTGAGAAAGAGTTAGAGGAAATGCCTGAGAAAGAGTTCAAAAGAATAATTATAAATATGTTCAAAGAGGTCAAAGAACACATGAAAACAATCAAAGAAGAAATCAAAGAGGAAATCAAAGAGGAAATCAAAGGAATCAAAGAAGAGGCAGGACACCAATTTAATGAAATAAAGAAGGCAATACAAGACATAAATAGAGAAATAGAAATAATAAAGAAAAACCAGTCAGAATTACTAGCAATGAAGAACACAGTTAATGAAATAAAAAACTCTGTAGAAAATCTCACCAGTAGGATGGATGAGGGAGAGGACAGAATATCTAAGCTAGAAGATCAGGTGGCAGACCTAATGCAGTCCAACAAAGAGAAAAACAAACTTATAGAAAAGTATGAGTGGGAATTTCAAGATATTCGGGACACTATGAAAAGATCCAATATAAGAATTCAGGGCATAGTAGAAAGAGAAGAATTCCACTCCAGAGGCATAGTAGGCATCTTCAACAAAATCATAGAGGAAAATTTTCCCCAAATTGGGAAAGAGGTGCCAATACAGATACAGGAAGCCTTTAGAACCCCAGCCAGACAAAACCCAGAAAGAAACTCTCCTCGCCACATTATACTCAAACTTCCAAACACACAAACCAAAGAAAAAATATTGAAAGCAGTTAGAGAGAAAAATCAAGTTACCTACAAAAGCAAGCCCATCAGGATTACAGCAGATTATTCAACACAAACTTTTAAAGCCAGAAGGGCCTGGAGTGATATATTCCAAGTTCTGAAAGATAACAACTGTCAACCAAGGTTACTTTATCCTGCAAAGTTATCCATCCAAATAGATGGAGAAATAAAGACATTCCATGACAAAAGCAGGTTAAAGGAATATCTGAAGACAAAACCAGCTCTACAGAAAATACTTGATAGAATCCTCCATGCTGAACAAAAGGAAAAGCACACATATAAGGAACCTAGAAAAAACCAGCCATACTCAAATACCAGTTAACAGAAGAGAGCACAGGTAGAACCAGTAACACACACACACACACACAAAAATGGCAAACATAAATACACACCTTTCAATAATATCTCTTAATATCAACGGTCTCAATGCCCCAACGAAAAGACATAGATTTGCAGACTGGGTTAAAAAGCAGGATCCTACAATTTGTTGTCTTCAAGAAACTCACCTTTCTACAAAGGACAGACATTATCTTAGGGTGAAAGGTTGGAAGACGGTGTTTCAAGCAAATGGGCCTAGAAAACAAGCAGGGGTTGCTATCCTAATATCAGACAGGGTGGACTTTAGTCCGAAGTTAGTCAAAAAAGATAAGGAAGGTCACTTTATATTGATTAAGGGCACACTCCAACAGGAGGACATTACAATCCTAAACATATATGCACCTAACATGGGGGCTCCCAAATTCGTCAAACAAACACTATTAGAACTAAGGTCACAGATAACACCAAACACGGTGGTGGTGGGTGACTTTAACACCCCACTCTCATCAATTGACAGGTCATCCAGGGAAAGAATAAACAGAGAGGCATCTGGACTAAATGAGGTCATAGAAGATATGGACCTAACAGATATATACAGGACATTTCATCCAAAGGCTGCAGAATATACATTCTTTTCAGCAGCACATGGAACATTCTCTAAAATAGACCATATATTAGGACACAAAGCAAATCTTAACAAATTCAGGAAAATTGAAATAATTCCTTGCATTCTATCTGACCACAATGGAATTAAATTACAAATCAGTAGCAAGAAAGGCTATAGAGCATACACAAAATCATGGAAGCTAAACAATACACTACTAAATGATGAGTGGGTCAATGAAGAAATCAAAAAGGAAATCAAAAAATTTATAGAGTCAAATGATAATGAGAACACAACATACCAAAATCTCTGGGACACAATGAAGGCAGTTCTAAGAGGTAAACTTATAGCCTTAAGTGCCTATATTAAGAAATTAGAAAGGTCGCAAGTAAACGACCTAATGCTTCGCCTTAAAGCCTTGGAAAAAGAAGAACAAGGCAAACCAAAAAGTAGTAGACGGGAAGAAATAATAAAGATTAGGGCAGAAATTAATGAAATAGAAACAAAAAGAACAATCCAAAGAATTAATGAAACAAAGAGTTGGTTCTTTGAAAGGATAAACAAGATTGATAAACCCTTAGCAAATCTGACCAAAAGAAAGAGAGAAGAGACACAAATTAATAAAATCAGAGATGAACAAGGTAACATCACAACAGACTCCAGAGAAATTCAAAAAATTATAGGGACATACTATAAAAGCATATACTCCACAAAGTATGAAAATCTGACAGAAATGGATGATTTCCTTGATCTATATGACCTACCTAAATTAAATCAAAATGAGATTAATCACTTAAATAGACCTATAACAAACATGGAGATCCGAGCAGTTATCAATAATCTCCCAACTAAAAAAAGCCCAGGCCCGGATGGATTCACTGCTGAATTTTACCAGACTTTTAAGGAAGAGCTAACACCATTGCTTCTTAAGCTTTTCCAGGAAACAGAAAAAGAAAGAATCCTACCAAACTCCTTCTATGAGGCCAGCATCACCCTGATACCAAAACCAGGCAAAGATAGAACAAAAAAAGAAAATTACAGACCAATCTCCCTCATGAACATAGATGCAAAAATTCTCAACAAAATATTGGCAAACAGAATACAAGAGTATATCAAAAAGATCATTCACCCTGACCAAGTAGGCTTTATCCCAAAGATGCAGGGATGGTTCAACATACACAAATCTATAAATGTAATACATTACATAAATGGGTTGAAGGACAAAAATCACATGATCATCTCATTAGATGCAGAGAAAGCATTTGACAAAATCCAACATCCCTTCATGATAAAAGTCCTACAGAGACTGGGAATAGAAGGAACATATCTCAATATAATAAAGGCTATTTATGACAAGCCTACAGCCAACATATTACTAAATGGGGAAAAACTGGAAGCTTTTCCACTAAAATCAGGAACAAGACAAGGGTGTCCACTGTCTCCACTTCTATTTAATATAGTTTTGGAAGTCTTAGCCATAGCAATAAGGCAAGAGACACACATAAAAGGGATACAAATTGGAAAGGAAGAAATCAAGCTATCATTATTTGCAGATGACATGATTCTATACATAAAGGACCCTAATGACTCTACTAGCAAGCTGTTAGAGCTAATCAAAACCTACAGCAATGTAGCAGGATACAAAATAAATACACAGAAATCAGTAGCCTTCATATATGCTAACAACAAACACACAGAGGATGAAATCAGAGAATCACTCCCATTCACAATTGCATCAAAAAAAATAAAATACCTTGGAATAAACCTAACTAAGGAAGTAAAGAATCTATACAATGAGAACTTTAAGACACTCAAGCGAGAAATTGCAGAAGACACTAGAAAGTGGAGAAACATCCCTTGTTCCTGGCTTGGAAGAATCAATATCGTGAAAATGGCAATCTTACCTAAAGCAATCTACACATTTAATGCAATCCCTATCAAAATTCCAAAGGCTTTCTTCATGGAAATAGAAAAAACAATCCAAAAATTCATTTGGAATCATAAAAAACCTCGAATATCTAAAATAATACTGAGCAACAAAAAAGAGGCTGGTGGTATCACCATACCTGATTTTAACCTATACTACAGAGCCATAGTAACAAAAACAGCATGGTACTGGCACAAAAACAGACATGTAGATCAGTGGAACAGAATAGAGGACCCAGATGTAAGCCCAAGTAGCTATAGCCACCTGATATTCGATAAAAATGCCAAAAATACTCATTGGAGAAGAGACAGCCTCTTCAGCAAATGGTGTTTTGAAAACTGGATAAATATCTGCAGAAGGATGAAAATAGATTCTTCTCTCTCGCCATGCACAAGAATTAAGTCCAAATGGATTAAAGACCTTAACATCAGACCGGAAACTTTGAAACTGCTAGAGGAAAAAGTTGGGGAAACCCTCCAACATATTGGTCTTGGCAAAGACTTTCTAAATACAACCCCAATTGCTCAGGCAATAAAACCACAGATTAACCACTGGGACCTAATGAAATTACAAAGATTTTGCACCGCAAAGGACACAGTGAAAAAAGCAAAGAGGCAACCTACAGAATGGGAAAAAATCTTCGCCAGCTATATATCTGATAAAGGATTAATATCTAGGATATACAAAGAACTCAAAAAGATAACTAATAAGGAATCAAACAGGCCAATCAAAAAATGGGCTAAGGAGCTAAATAGAGAGTTCTCAAAGGAAGAAATACGAAGGGCATATAAGCACCTAAAAAAATGTTCTACGTCACTAGTCATCAGGGAAATGCAGATTAAAACTACATTGAGATTCCATCTCACTCCTGTCAGATTGGCCACCATCATGAAAACAAATGATCATAAATGTTGGCGGGGATGTGGAAAAAAAGGAACCCTTCTGCACTGCTGGTGGGAATGCAATCTGGTCCAGCCATTATGGAAAACAGTGTGGAGGTTCCTAAAGCAGCTAGAGATTGATCTACCATATGACCCAGCTATAGCACTCCTAGGCATATATCCAAAGGATTCATCTCATTTCCTTAGAAGTACATGCTCAACCATGTTTATTGCTGCTCAATTTATAATAGCTGGGAAATGGAACCAGCCTAGATGTCCCTCAACAGATGAGTGGATAATGAAGATGTGGTACATTTATACAATGGAGTTCTACTCAGCGGTAAAGAAAAATGAAGTTATGAAATTTGCAGAAAAATGGATGGACCTGGAAAGTATTATACTAAGTGAGGTAACCCAGGCCCAGAAAGCCAAGCGCCACATGTTCTCCCTCATATGGGGATCCTAGCTACAGATGACTGGGCTTCTGTGTGAGAATGAAAATACTTAGTAGCAGAGGCCAGTAAGTTGAAAAGGAGACATAAAGGGTGGAGAAAGGAAGGGAGGAGGATACTTAATAGGTTGATATTGTATATATGTAATTACAATGATTGTAATGGGGAGGTAATATGATTGAGAATGGAATTTCAAACGGGAAAGTGTGGGGGTGGGGAGGGAGGGAATTACCATGGGATATATTTTATAATCATGGAAAATGTTAATAAAAATTTAAAAAAAAAAAATCAGTATCATGTCTATACGCAAAGGACAAACATATGGAGAAATAAATTAGTGAAGATGTCACATTTTCAATAGCTGCAGAAAAAATATCAAATACCTTGGAAGAACAGCAACCAAGGATGTGAAAGAACTATATAATGTATATAATAAAAACAAAATAAAGAAAGAAATTGTTGAGGACTTGAGCCAATGGAGAGATCTTCCATACTCCTGGATAGGTATTATTATTATTGTAACAATGGCAATTCTACCAAAAATAATGTGGAGATTAAATGCAATACCAATAAAATATCCAGCACAATTCTTCACAGAAGTAGAAAAAAGAATCTCAAAATTCACATGTAATGGAAGCAGGCCTCATATATCTAAACATATCCTTAGCAAAAGAAATACCTCTAGAGGTATCACCAAACACAATGTAAAACTATACTACAAAGCCATAGTAACAAAAACAGCATGGTACTGGCATAAAAACAGATATATAAACCAATGCAACAAAACTGAAGAATTGGCATATAGGTCAAGTAAATATAGCTACTTGATCTTTGACAAAGGAACCAGCAATGTACACTAGAGAAAAGACAGCATCTTCAACAAATGGTGCTAGACAAATCAGGTAACATGTAGGAAAACGAAACAAGTACCACTCATGTCAGCATACACAAATAACAAATCTAAATGGATTAAAGACCTCAAAATTAAACCTGAAAGTTTTCTCCTGCTGGAAGAAGAATAGGAGGAACTCTCCACGATGGAGGAGTGAAGAAAGACTTCCTGAACAAAATGCCAGTAGCCCAGGAAGTTATCTCTCAACCAGTGTGTCTTCATGAAGCTAAAAAGTTTCTGCATAAGCACACCATTACCAAAGCCACAGAATCACAGAAAATCTTTGCCAGCTATATCACTGATAGAAGCCTAATGTCTAGAATCTACAAAGAACTCAAAAAACCAATAGAACAATAAAATGTCAAACAACCCATTCAAAAGATGGGGCAAAGAGTTGAATGGGAAGTTATCACAGGTAGAAATACAAATGAGTAATACACCCTTAAGGAAACATCCTTTACCATCAGGGAAAAGCAAATCAAAACAGCTATGAGATTCCACCTTACTGCAGTAAGGATGGAAATCATTAAAAAGCAAATAACAATAAATGTTGGCAAGGAAGTGGGAAAAGAGGAAATCTCATTCACTGTTGGCAGGAATGCAAACTTTTACAACCACTACAGAAATCAATACGGAGATTCCTGAAAAAGATGAAAATAGAACTACCAACAGACTCAATTACTCCCCTACTGGGCATCTACCCTAAAGGCTCCTCACTTCACCACAGAGATATTTGCTCTCCCATGTTTAGAGCTGCTCAATTCATAATAGCTAAGAACTTGAATCAGCCCAAGAGCCCATCATTGCATGAATAGGTAATGAAGACATGGTAAATATACACAATGGAATTCTACTCTGCTATAGGAGCAAATGATACAATGAAATTTGTAGGAAAATGGATGGACTTGGAATAGATCAGACTCAGTGAACTCACACAATCATAGAAAGACAAATGCTAGATGGTCTCACTCATCTGTGGTTCCTAACCTGGAATAGCTTGAGTTGCTGCCATATCTGACAGGCAATGTAAAGCCCAGACAATATGGATACAATGCTGTGGGGGAGGGCACTGGAAAACAGGGGAAAAATAAACACAAAACTAAACCCTAAATGAAGTGGTACCATAGACGCCTTTTTCCTTGATGGTAGACTAAATCCTGAACCCTCAACAGGAGTATCAGGGATCTCCTGGAAAGAAAGGCCCTGGAGAGGGTGGGATGAAGCCTAATCTTGGAACATTTGGCTCTGGCTTATAACTCCCAGTACCAGAAATCAGTTGCTACCCACATTGAGCTGTTGATCTAAGAGCTATCAGGTCCCCAAAATAATACAGGCTTCTGTCAAAAAAACTATCCACCTGAAGTAAAAGGTAAGACTCTATTACTGAAGACACCATATGCTGCTGTCACAAAACACCAACAGATCTGGACAGAATCCAGAAGGGAGCCAGTCCCCAAATGGTTAACCCATGTAGTTCTGGAAAGCACTATATGAGTTGCTATGGGAAAGCATCCCATGATGGTGTGAGCAAGCAGGGGTCAAAGATACTCAGAACCAGCCTGACAAGATGTACACAACAGTTTCATGGAGCCACACAGCCTTGGTGGGTAACCAATGGCTTTCTGATTGGCTAAAACATTCACTCAGTGTTAGGATCCAATACCTGCAAACTGGGACCCTGGTCAGAATTTTAGGGAGAAAAAGATTGTAGTCTCCAAGAACAAGTTCTCACTAGTCTTTGGCCAATAGAGGGGCTACGTCCATCAAAATTTTCCCAAGTTAGCAACGCTTATACCCCATTTAACCTATGCTGACTTCATTCTCCACTGGAGAACCTGTTTTTCAGAAAGCAGTAAGACCCGAGAAGATGAACCACCCCCTTGAACTTCAACCAAGGGACAGGTTAAACCACAGAGGAATAGGTAAGATGAGCTAGAGAGCCACTTCCATGGCGCACACCTGAGAATCAGCGCCAGGGTGAAGGAGATTGATGCAGAGGATACTCAACACATACCAAAGCAGAAATCCAGAAGCTCCTGAGAACTTTCAACTGAAGAAGTCTTAAAACACACCCACCAAGGCTCAGGGTATTTTGCAGAAGAGGGGCAGAAAGATTGTAAGAGCCATAGGTTGGGATGTTACACCAGAGGCACTGCAGAACCTCCCCAATGACTGACTGTGGTTCTCACAACTAATAACCCACAACCCCTGGGGAATACCAGCAACCCCACTAAGAAAGCCCCTCAGCAGAATGAGGATAGGGAGGAGAGAAATGATTGTACCAACTATGATGTGTCCAAAGTATATTCATAATAATAAAAGAATAGGCTAAATATCAAAATATTAGTATATATAAACCATTTACAACAAAGCCTGCCACTTAGCACAAAAAAAAAAAAAAAATTCAGTAGGAGAGAGGATCCATCTCACCTTCTGTGGTAGTTTGATTCAGGTGTCTCCCATAAATTTAGGTGTTCTAAATGCTAGGTTCCCAGCTGATGGAGATTTGGGAATTAACACCTCTTGGCGGCAGTGTATTGTTGGGGGCGGGCTTATGGGTATTACAGCCAGTGTCTCCTTGCCAGTGTTTGGCACACCCTCCTGTTCCTTGCTAATTGTCCACCTTATGTTGGCCAAGGGGTGATGTCCACCCTCTGGACTCATGCCATTGTTTTCTCCTGACATGATGGGGCTGGCCCCTCAAGGCTGTAAGCCAAAATATAAGCCTCTTTTTTCCTACAAGCTGCCAGGTGATTTCTGCCAGCAATGCAAACCTGACTGTAATAGTAGTAAAGTGGTACTGAAGAATGAGATTGCTGCTAGACACCTGACTCTGTGGTTTGGGCCTTTTAGAGCTGATTTTCAAGAGGAATGTGGGAGGATTTGAAACCTTGGCCTAAGAGATGCCTTGCATTGCTGTTAAGTGCAGCTTTATAGACCAATTTGGTCAGAGTTGCAAAACCTGAATGCAGTAAGAGCTATGAACTATGAGGTTTGGCTTATGAGGGTGAAAAGGAGCTTTGTCTGGATTGGGCTAGAAACAGTTTATGTGAGAGGATTGCTATTATGCCTGTGTCCTGAGAAACTGTGCAGGACTGCTATGCACAGAAACAGACTGAGGTGAGCAGAGGGATATGGCAGAGAAAAGAATGAAATCTTTGGGTGAACTGCTGGCTATTCAGCTGCAATTGAGAAATTACAATCATTGAGACGGGGCCAGCTGACCTGCACTGAGACAACAGGAAGAATGTAGACACTTTTGAAGGGGCCTGAGTGCTTAAGGAGTATCCTGATCTTCAAAATCTGCTTTATTTCAACCTAGACTAACAAATTGGCAGCCATTCTGGTATTATGGAGTATAAGAAATGCAGGAGAGGGTCATGGATTTTGCAATGCAGCCAGCCTTGTGTTTTGGAAATGGCCATGGGCAGTGTGAAGCAGGTTTGCAGGATGCCTGCATGAAGACCCAATGGAGCCATGAGGATGAACCATGGCTTGCAGTGGAGAACCAGTGGAGATGCCAGAACCACGAGACGGCTTTGGAGTGCTGCAGGCCCCAGATGAAGTTTTCGAAGACTGTGAGTAGCCTAGATGGAGGGGTAAAACTGGAACTTCAGAGTCTTGTTGCTGGTTAGTTATCAAATTTGGAGACTTCTTACTGACTGGAGTTGTTGGCCTTGGAACTACAGAGTTTGATGTTTCCCCTGTTTAAATTTTGTATTAGTTGAATATTTCTTTGCTATGCTCAGTGACATCTCTTGCAATATGAATGTTTATTCTATGCTATTATGGGTTTGGGGTGGGGTTTTTTTGGTATTATGGCTCACTTAAAAGACCTTGGATAATGGGGATGTTTGAACATCATTAGGATAAAAACTATGGGTACTTTTAAAGAACTGAATGTATTGTATTTCTAACATGCATGGTTATCATTTTATGGGGGCCAGTGGTGGAATGTGGTGGTTTGATTCAGGTGTCCTCCATAAACTTAGGTGCTCTAATGCTAGGTTCCCAGCGGATGGAGATTTGGAAATTAACACCTCCTGGAGGCAGTGCATTGTTGGGGGTGGGCTTATGGGTATTATAGCCAGTGTCCCCTTACCAGTGTTTGGCACACTCTCCTATTCCTGTTGTCCACCTGATGTTAGCCAAGGGATGATGTCCACCCTCCGCTCATGCCATTGTTTTCTCCTGACATCATGGAGTTTCCCCCTCAAGCCTGTAAGCCAAAATAAACCTCCTTTTTGCCCCAAGCTGTTCTGGGTTGGGTGATTTCTACAAGCAATGCAATCCTGACTGCAACACCTTCCTACAGAAGAAATATGAGAAAAAGATTTTTTTACATTTGTAAGCAAGAAAGAAAGCATTTCAAGAAGTTGAGGAAACAGAAAAAATAAAATGGTGGTCTAATATATAAATGACATCCTTTTCTGTGTCTCTACTGAGGAGATTTAACAGGGAAACAATGTTTATCATGAGTCAACTTCACATTAGGGCTCCACCAGGGACTCATCTGTCCTACATGAGACACCCTGGTTTTCTTTGTCCAGGGTAACAGACCCTCTAAGAGATAAGGACCACACCCACACCCACACACGACAGTACCATTCTTCAGCTAGACCTGTTTTATAAGAAAAGAGAAAGAAATTGGCTGAGTTGTACTATGTTCAATTCTTTTTATCTCTGAGGCCATCCAGAACTGACCCAGAGCCATTGGTTAGACACTCAAGCTTCTCAATTTCCTGACAGACAAGACTTTAAATTCCAGGGCAGGGCTCAACTATGCTAAGACAATATAAAGTATTTAAGATCAGTTTTTGTCAGAGAAATTGTGACATTAAGCAGAAAGGAGATAAAGCTTATTACCTCTTGTTCACTCTCTAGAACTCGCAAGCAACTCAGGACATTCTTAAGATTCACAAGGTTCTGCCAGATGCGGTAGAACATGTCAGTAAACAATTACTCAAGAAGCACAGACAAGAAAATCCACAATTTGAGGCCAGCCACTTCCAGGCATTGACAATTATGGCCCTTCTAAACTTGGAGCAACAATCTGACTGTGTGTACATCCATGATATGCTAAGTGCTATTCTCTAGGGAAATTTTTTGGCTATTTAATAACTAACTGTCCCCTGAGACAACAGGTTTTCATCCTAGAAGTTCCTGTAAGATTAGAGGTACAACTCCTTTGTAGTGCTCAGAAAAAAAGAAAAAAGAAAAAAGAAAAAAAAGTGGTGGCACTCATCAGGGCTCCAGGAGCAAATGAACGTTATAATTAATATTTATGTTTTTGTTGATAAAAATTGTCTCCAAGATTGTTAACATGTTTTAGCTATATTTACAAATGTCATATAATACATTATGTTCTCTTTCTCAGATATGGCTTACTGTGTCATCAGACTAAAGTTAAATATTACAAAATAATGTTAAGGATTTTTTATATATTTATTTGAGTGACAGAAACAAAGAGGCAGACAGAAAGAGAGGGAGTATGGGTAGGCCAGGTCTACATGCCAGTGCAAACAAACTCCAGACACATGCACCACTTTGTGCATCTGGCTTTATGCAGGTACTGGGGAACTGAACCTGGAGCAGCAGCTGATGTTGCAAACAAGCATCATTAATTACTGAGAAATTTCACTAGCCCATATTAAGGTATTTTAATGCCTTCATTTAACTAGATTTGTCTTGCTAAAGACAAAAGGTACACTCTCTACATTCCTATTTTTCTTTTGGGTGCTCAACAACCAGATGTAGTAATAAAAATAAAAGAAGACTTTTGGCCAAAAAGGGTAGAAAGTATTTTGGTCCCAGTCCCTCCAGGTCAGAAAGGCCCAGAAGATGACAGGACATTTCAAGAGGGTCCTACAGCTCTTGGTAAATCACTTATCTTCACAAACAGGGAGGACATGGAGACCCAGAGATTGAATTCCAATCAACATACAGTCTGCAGAAGGAGTCAGAATGGGGGCAAACCCTCAATGCTTCTAAGGAAATTGACGTAGTCAGCATGGCCCTGACTCATTCCAACAGACAGCACAAATGCTAAGAGAGCCATATAGCTCCTCCAAGGCTCCTAAACAGCCACAACTGACCTTCAAAATTACAATATAGGGCTTAGCCATTAAGATTTTTTTGCCTGCAAAGCCAAAGGATCCAGTTTCAACTCCCCAGGACCTACATAAACCAGATCCACAAGAGGGCACATGCATCTGGAGTTCATTTGCAGTGGCTGGAGGCCCTGAGAGCCATTCCCTATCTGTCTCTTTATCTCTCCTTCTCTCTTTCTCTCTCTCAAATAAATTAATTTTTTTAATTACAATATAAACTTTGGTTGCCTACTTGGTCTTAAGCACTCAGCAGAAAAGTATAGCCAGAAAGTAAAGTATACCTTACAAAGTCTAAACATCACAGCCCATGTAAGAGTTAACAAATCCTTTTATGTAAGAATTCAGCCCATTAGCCCCTCTGCTATCTGAAAGTGGAACCTACCTGGCCTGCAATCCCAGAACAAAGAAGTTCACTAACCCCTGATGAAAAGACTCCTATCTGGCAGGCTGCTACTGAGCATCTTCATCATCAAACCAAAACAATAATCCGCAGGCCAATAGACTGCTCCACTTCAGAACTCAAATTGAAATTACCAACCAGGCTACCCAAACCTCCAAAGAAGAGATCATATGATCTCTTGCCTCCTAACAGGTATGGAGAACAATGCCCACAAATCAAGTCAACTAAGATGAAATACAGGAAATAATATAAGAACCTAATGAAAATCTCTCTTTTTATGGCTCATCTTATACACATGTCTACTAAATACACCTGTTTGGACCCCATCTGACCAGAAAGACAGCTTTTTCTTCATGTACAATTTATTTCCCAGTCAGCCCCAGATGTCCACAAAATCTCCAAAACTTGAACTAGGGCTACAAACACCCCAACACAAACGTCTCAACTTGCCCTTCAAGGTCTTTAATAATCAAGAGAAGGAATCTAAATGGGAGAAAGGAAAACATTTAAAACTTAAATTCCAACTTCTGGTATCTGCATAAGCACTCAATCCAAAGGACAGTCACTGAGTTCAGGCTGACAGACCCAGGTGCCTCCTGGAAACTATTTCTTTTGTGGAGCAGCAGGAAATAAGACTAACAAACGTCCATCCCAATCCCAGCTCTTCTACCAAGCCTTGCCCCAGCTGTGAACAATGGGGACAATGGAAAATAGACCCTCCTCATTGGAGCCCAGTGAGCCACAAGATCTCCTTATTTGGAATAAGGAGACCTAGGTTCAGGAGGCCCTGCCACCATGAGTGAGTCCCCCAAACCCAGGATAAGTGGGATTGTGTCCAGCAGAAAGATCTTGTTTCTGACTATCACTGGGGTTTCTGTTTTATCACTCCCAGAATATTGCAGAGTCCTTCTTCCAGGCCCCCTATCGCTCAGCCTCTCTGCTTTGACATGGACTGACCCTGTACCTACTGCTCACAACTAACCTCAAGGGTTTCAAGACAGCCCTCATTTCTTTAGCCAGACCATACAACCAGACCTTGCCACTTTAGATCTGCATCCTAGCACCCTACTCCAATATGTAGATGATTTACTTCTCTGTAGGCACTCTGCTTTGGAGTACATGAATCACTCCACCATCCACAACTCTCTCTGTTTGGGGTTACCAGGCATCTAAACATGAGGCCCCACTTGTCACTTCCTGTTACTTATCTAGAAATTACCCTCACTCCTAAACTGAGATGTATTCCCTCTCATCAAATAGCTTTAATCCAAAAATTACCACTCCCCAGTACTAAAAGAGATATCTTTCCTGGGATTAATAAAGTTTTTGGTTTTTTTTTTTTTCTCAAATTTAGATCTCCAATTTCTCTCTCAAAGCAAAACCCCTTTATGAGGCCACAAGAGGCAACCTTGATGAGCCACTAACCTCTCCCACCTCTCTTTCCTACTTTTTCAACAAGTTCAAACTAAGCCTATACCAAACCTCAGCCTTTTTTCTCCCTAACCCATCAAAACCATTTTGTCTCTATTTACACACAAATGGGAAACAAGCCTGGCCCTTTTGGGAAAGGCAGCAGGAAACGCAATTCAACCCATCGCATATCTTTCAAAACAGCTAGATATGATCTGGAAAGGCTGGCATCAGTATTTACACAAGCAGTAGACATTATTAGTATGCAAAGTTAACAAATTTACCCTAGTGCGCCCCTTCAGGTCTGGTCCTGTCATAACCTCAGTGAACTCAGTCACAAAGCCTATCATTTTCTCCTTCCCAAGTTCAAGTTATCCACTTTTACTTCTTAGATCTCCACATTTCCTTTCACAGATGTGTGATCCTAAATTCAGCTACCCCCCTTCCTACTAATACTATGAACCTCAATTCGCCTCCCTCTCACTCCTGTGGTTCTGTGATAGACTCTACTCTCCACCCCTTTAATCACTCCTAAAGGAGCCCATCCCCAATGTCCCTAATTGGCTCACAGATGGGAGCTCTTCAATAGAAAGGCAAAAAAAAAAAAAACCTGGCTGTGCCATTATCCAACCAGCACCCCCTCCTAACACCCAAAAGCACCCTGCCACCATTATAGAATCCCACTTCCTTTCTCCATCTACAACCTACCAGCAGGCCAAGCTCATACCTCTTACCAGAGCTCTCCTGCTAGCCAAAGAGAAAAGTGTGTGTGTGTGTGTGTGTGTGTGTGTGTGTGTGTGTGTTCATATAGCCATTCAAATTGGGCATATGAGACACTCAAATGCAGCCATTTGACAAAAATAAGGGTACCTCACCAAGGGTAACACCCTGTGGTAGTTTGAATAGTTGGCCCCCAATATAATCACTGTTTTATTAATTTGTAGTTTGGATCTGCAGCCACCTGGCTGGAGGAGGTGTCACCGTGGATCTTAAGTGTGATGGTAGGTTTTAAATTCCAATCTAAAGATATACACAGCGTGCCTAACTAGAGTTCCTACAGTGTGCAGTGTGGTGTGGCTTTTGACTTATGCTTCTCTCTCTCTTCTTGGACCTGTGAAGGCATTATGGAACTTTCCCTGTATCTGTCAGTTTCAATAAATATCCCTTCCTCCATAACTGTGCCTGGTCTGGAAGCTCATCTCAGCGAACCTGAAGCTGTCTGCTACATACCCCAATTCACAGTTGTGCTTTTATACATAAGTTGCTAAAGGCATCTCAAGAACTAAAGCTGATTGCTGCCATCCATGGCCGGAGACAACAACATAGTTCGCAATACACTTCTGTCTCCAACAACCTGGCAGACAAGCATGCCAAACACACTGCCTCACACTCACCTCTCTTAATATTAACCCTCTCCCCTTTTTATACCAAAACAGAACAAGATAAAATCATCTCTCAGTGTGGCCACCTGGTAGTACCAAAATCAGCTTTTAATTCTACCTGAAAATCTCAGATATAAAATTTTGCTTACCCCTCATAACCTCTTCCATCCAGTCTCCCAAGTCCTTACTCAATTCCTAAAAACACATTATTTCTGCTTTTTATTCCCATTATATAAACAACTAATGTCCTCCTCTTGCAAAACTTGTTTACTAACTTTAATTCCAGCATTAGGCCCCATCCTTACCAACACACCAGGCCAGAGGATTTTTTCCTGCCTTGGACTGGCAACAATATTTCATCCATATGCCTCCTTTAGACAGACTTAAAATACCTTTAGTCCTGGTAGACACCTTCACTGGGTGGGTACCAGCTTTACCCACAAATAACAAAAGGGCTTCCAAGGTCACCTACATCCTCATTACAGACATATTCCAAGATTTGGCCTTCCCTCTTCCTTACAATCAGATAACAGCCCCCGAATACATCTCTCAGATATCAAAGGCCCTAGACTCTACCCAAAACATCACATGGCACTTACACATCTCCTATTAGCCTCAATCCTCAGGCAAAATAGAACATGTGAACCGTGCATTTTAAAAAATTCCTAACCTTGGGCTGGAGAGATGGCTTAGTGGTTAAGGGCTTGCCTGTGAAGCCTAAGGACCCCGTTCGAGGCTCAATTCCCCAGAACCCACATTAGCCAGATGCACAAGGGGGCGCACGTGTCTGGAGTTCATTTACAGTGGCTGGAGGCCCTGGTGTGCCCATTCTTTCTCTCTGCCTCTTTCTCTCTGTCACTCTCAAATAAATAAATAAAAATGAATTTAAAAAATTTAAAAAACATTCCTAACCAAACTTTGTATCACTTTACATTTAGATTGAATGAAACTCCTACCCTTGTCTCTAATTAAAATTCATTCACTTCCATGAGAACCTCTGTGGTGGTTTGATTAAAGTGTCCCCCATCAATTTAGGAGTTCTGAATGCTAGGTTCCCAGCTGATGGATATTTGGGAATTAATGCCTCCAGGAGGGAGTGTATTGTTGGGGGTGGGCTTATGGGTGTTAGAGCCAGTTTCCCCATGCCAGAGTTTGGACACACTCTCGTATTTCTGTTGTCCACCTTATGTTGGCCAGGGGGTGATGTTCATGATAGCCACCCTCTGCTCATGCCATCATTTTCCCCTGCCATTGTACAGCTTCCACTCAAGCCTGTAAGCCAAAATCAATCTCTTTTTTCCCACAAGCTGTTCTTGGTTGGGTGATTTATACCAGCAATGTGAACCTGACTGCAACAGTTAAGTGGTACCAAGGAGTTGGGTTGCTGCTAAACATCTGACTGTGTGGCTTTGTCCTTTTGCAACTAATTTTCAAGAGGAATGTGCAAGGATTTGAAATCTTGACCTAAGAGATACTTTGCAGTGCTGTAAGTACAGCTTGATGGACTATTCTGGTCAGAGTTGCAAGACCTGAGTGCAGTAAGAGCTATGGACTGTGAGGTTCAAGGGTGAGAAAGAGCTTTGCCTGGACTTGACTAGTCATTTGTGTGGGAAGTTTGCTGTTATGCCTGGGTCCTGAGAATTTGTACAGGGTTACTTTGCGTAGAAATGAACTGGTATGAGCAGAGGGATATGGCACAGAAAGGAAACTCGATGGGTGAATTGTTGCCCGTTCATCTGCAATTGCGAGATTACAACCTTTGAGACTGGGCTAGCTGACCTGCACTAGGGCAAAAGGAAGAATGTAGACTCTTCTGAAGGGGCCTGAATGCTCAAGGAGTGTCATGTTCTTCAAAGTCTGCTGTATTCCCCCCTGGATTAGCAAATTGGCACCCTTCCTGGTATGGTGAAGTATAAGAAATGCAGGAAAGAGAGGGTCATTGAGTTTGCAACATGGTCTTGTGTTTTGGAAATGGCCATGGGCAGTGTGAAGCAGGTTTGTTGGATGCCTGCATACAGGCCCCATGGGGCCATGAGGATGAACCATAGATTGCAGTGAAGACCCAGTGCTGATGCTGGGACTATGAGATGGCTGCTAAGGAAAGCAGCTGGTCCCGATGAAGTTTTCCAGGACTGTGAGTTGCCTAGCTGGAGGGGAGAAATTGGAATGCCAGAGACTTATTGCTGGTCAGAATTATCAAACTTGGAGACTTGTCATTGGTTAGAGTTGTTGGACTTGAAGCTACAGAGTTTGATGTTTGCCTTGGTTGTTTTAAATCTTGTATTGGCTGAATATCCCTCTGCTATGTCCAGTGCTATCTTTTACAGTGTGAATGTTTATTCTGTGCCATTATGGGTTTTGGGGGGGAGTTTTTGGTATTATGGCTCAGTTAGAAGATCTTGGACTAGGGGGATGTTTGAACATCACTGGAACTTATAAAAATTATGGGGACTTTTAAAGTTGAACTGAATGCATTGCATTTTATATCATGGATGGTTATCAGTTTATGGGGGCGAGAGGCAGAATGTGGTGGTTTAATTAAGGTGGCCCCCATAAACTTAGGTGTTCTGAATGCTAGGTTCCCAGCTGATGTTGATTTGGGAATTAATGCCTCCTGGAGGGAGTGTATTGTTGGAGGCGGGCTTTTGGGTGTTATAGCCAGTTTCCCCATGGCAGTGTTGGCACCCTCTCCTGTTGTTATTGTCCACTTTATGTTGGCCATGGGATCATGTCCACCCTCTCTGCTCATGCCATCGTTTTCCCCTACCATCATGGAGGTTCCCCTCAAGCCTGTAAGCTAAAATAAACCTCTTTTTCCCACAAGCTGCTCTTGGTTGGATGATCTCTACCAGCAATGCAAACCTGACTGCAACAAGACCTAAACCTAAGTCCCTTTGAACTCCTATATGACAGGACCCTAGTAACTCCAGAACTGCCAACTCCTCCCTTCAAACAATTACCATTTCCAATACACCTCCTGCTCCTACAACATCTTAGACAAACTCTCAGAGTGTATGTGGACCAGAAACTACCACACCCCTCACCAAACCCCAAATCATGCCATGACATAGGTCAATAGGTAATGGCAATGCCAATGCCCTACACACCATACACTTCACAACAGAAGTGGAAAGGACCATAAGGTCATACTGAGCAGCAATTAGACTCCAAGGCCTCCCTATTTTGATACATATATCCAAGCCTAAGATAGCCCCCA
Source organism: Jaculus jaculus (assembly GCF_020740685.1). Taxonomy (NCBI): domain Eukaryota; kingdom Metazoa; phylum Chordata; class Mammalia; order Rodentia; family Dipodidae; genus Jaculus; species Jaculus jaculus. The sequence continues at coordinate 50,823,784 of NC_059104.1, forward strand.
ATCTTCTTATCAGTCTATTGCTACTGGTCCAATTTCTCTCCATATTTCCAGACTTCCTCCTGTTCCAGAAGAAAACTTCTCAAATGAGTTTCACCCTGCCACAGCTAAATCAGTTCTTAACGGATATACTAAAAGACCTCTGGCTGGTTCCTCAACCATTAAGAATGACCTCCTAGAAGCCATCAACATCCTCTGGTTAAAGGACACCTTTCTCTCCTTTTCCCATAATCAAAGGCAATTTTTCACACTAGTCTTGTAGTTTCTACTCTTCCCCCCTCTTCACAATCATCATCACTATGAGTGTAGGCATAGCTATCTACTGCTCCTAACATTGTTTACTTCTCTAAATAAAATACAGGGTGACAATCCATTCCCTTTAACCCAACTGTCCCCAAATACCTAAACCAAACTATAAGCCTCAGTACTCAGTTCTTTAAGAAATATAACTCCTTCTTATCCACAACTGTTGAGTCCATCTACACCTGTCTCGAATAACTGACCAGGCCTTCACAGCACCAGTCTCTATCTGGCTCACTAAACCTTCACATTTCAATTACACTCATCATGACACCCCCGAATATGACAAACCAATGAACAAGTCCTGGTCTTGATACAATAATAAGGGATACGGTATGTAGATTTTCCCACAACCTTATAAAACTCAAACTTCCCCCAAAACCATTTGAGGGCCCTTAAAAGACAAAATTAACCCTGGCTCAAAAAGCCCCTTTATGTATTTCTAGATCACCCTTCCCAGCAGCCCATCCAGTGCATTCTCTTCTACCTCACCGATATGAGCTCACTCTTGCCAAGTTTGCCCCTTACCAACTGCCTTATCAACATACCTACTCTTAATCTCTCTGAAACTAATCCTGGATCCCTGTATTGGTGGGGATGGGGAGAAAGGCCTGAATTCCCAGCTTTTGGAGGACCTTTTCAGCTTTGAAACAAGCCTTTTCCTTTCTGACGGACTCTACAGCTACCTGTCAGCTCTTAAAAACTACAATGCTTGTCTACTTTAACTTATCCTGATCTCACTCCCTTTGGAGAATCTGGTTTTTTTTTTTCTTTTTCAGAAAGTAACAAACACCAAGGACAACCAAATCTACTAAAAAGACAAGGATAGCTGACTCCCTGACATAGCAGCCACAGCCAAGGTTAAACCACAGAGGAAGAGGTGAGATGAGCAAGGGTGCTGCTTCCACAGTGAGCCTGGTAACATGGTACAGGATGATACAAACACAGAAGATACTCAAAACACAGCAAAGCAGAAATCCAGAAGCTGGTGAGAACCCAACACTAAAATAGAATTAAAGCACACCCACCAAGGCTCAGGGAAGTTTGCAGAAGAGCTGGTGGAAAGAATGTAAGAGTAACAGTGTGGAAAGGAATATCCAGAGACATAGCCCTTCCCACAATGACTGGCTGCTGCTCTCACAACTTATAACCTACAACTACATGGTGAATACCAGCAATCCCGTTAAGGAGGGCCCTCAGTGGAGTGGGGACAGGGAGAAGGGAAATCACTGTACATGATGTGTCCATACAAAGTTTCTACTTAATAAAAAAATTAAAAAAAAAAAAAAAGCTCGGCCACACATGGTGGCGCACGCCTTTAATCCCAGCACTCAGGAGGATCACCATGAGTTTGAGGCTGCCTTGAGACTACATAGTGAATTCCACGTCAGTTTGAGCTAGTGCAAGACCCTACCTCGGGAAAAAAAAAAAAAAAAAATACAGCTCCTACACCCTACCAATTTTCCTTGATATTAATAACACTGTCAGCCTAACACAAGACATAGCCATGATATACCTCAATTCTCTTACAACCAATCCCTCACTGTCCTGTCTTGAGACCTCTCCTTTTCCACATGGCACACCCGACAAAGTAAAAGACAATCTGGAGCAGGAGAGTTTCACAAATTAGCCAGCTTATACACAATTCCCTGTCTTTTCTACAGAATAGGTGGCCTTGGACTATGTGGGAATTCAGCTTATATATGTCTCCCCACTAACTGTACAGGCACAGGTGCTCTCAACTTTCTTTTCCCTGCTATCTCTTATGCCTCCTGACTCCCCCATCCCAATCCCCTTAACTAGTAATATAAGATCCAAAAGAAATGTAATTGTTCTTCCACTGTTCGCAGCACTGGGTGTATGCAAAGGCATGGCCACAGAAGCAGCTGGACTTGTAGTATCCATAAAAGAAGTATCTACTCTGTCACAACAGCTGTTAGAAAGCCTAAAAGAAATCTCAGACCAGATCAACTCTATGCAAGATCAACTTGATTCCCTGGCTGACAGCTATGCCAAACCTCACACTCCCAGTATTCCTACTGTTGAGATGCAAAGTATCCTTCTACCACTGGCCACCAACAAAGCTTAATTCTTTTGCTGTAGAGATCCCTACATGCTTCTGACTTTTTCTAACAGTCCAGACTATAACTTGAGATAGATGTGCTCACTAATTCTGTTAATTTGGGGGCATTGTGTTTTACTGTGATTTTAATCTTATATCCTCTCATCTACAGTTAGCCCACTCTCAGATCTCTGATCATCTAACTCCATTTACATGGGTTCCCTCATCACTCCCCAAGGCCTGAAAAATCTAGAAACCGGAGAACCCTAAAGAGCCCCAACATGCTCACTTGACTCCTTTGTTTCATTCTTTCTCCCCAACATTTTCTTCCAGGACTGTGCACTTTTGGGGTCCCTTAGATAAATTTACTGGAAAGTTTCCCAGCTGCCACACCCAACATCCCCACTTAGTTTGAAGAAGCCAGACCAGTCACCACCCCAACTCCCTTCTGGCAGCTGTGGTTACTTCTTCAGAGGGGGACTGAGGCAGTTTAGGGTGTCCTTGAGCCTGCCCTTGTAGTCTCCACTTGCTAAACATCAGAGGAGGATCTGGCTTCTTAACAGTTATTGGGAAAGGAGTTCCCTAGATGTTTTTCCAGAAACAACCTGAGCCCTTCCCTGGGGAGGAGCATTCCTAGAAGGTGATCATCTAGAAAAATGTTAAAGTTATTTCTTTTAACCTATTCCCTATCTAGATAAGCATTTGATAAATCTGCAGACATAGAGTCAAGTGTGGTGATGCACACCTTTAATCTTAGCACTCAGGAGGCAGAGGAGGGAGGATCCCTGTGATTCTATGACAGCCTGGAACTACAGATGAGTTCCAGGTCAGCTTGGGCTAGAGTAAGACCTTACCTCGGAGGGAAATAAAATAAAATACTCAAGACATAGGTATGAGAAGTACATTGTAAAATGATCTTGTTACTGTGTAAACAACATTAAGTGTACTAACACAGTGTTAATACTCAACTAAGCTATTTAGGGTGTATGTGTATTTATGAATGTGTGCCTCTGTGTGTGTGTGTGTGTGTGTGTGTGTGTGTGTAAGCCTGTCAGTTCAAGCTGCATTTCAAAATGTTAAATTCTGCCCTGGTACAATCTATGTAAGGTATCTCTATTTATAAAAACTTCTGGGACCAGGGCTGGGGAGATGGCTTAGTGGTTAAGCATTTGCCTGTGAAGCCTAAGGACCCTGGTTTGAAGATCGATTCCCCAGGACCCATGTTAGCCAGATGCACAAGGGGGCACATGCGTCTGGAGTACATCTGCAGTAGCTGGAAGCCCTGGCGTGCCCATTCTCTCTCTCTCCCTCTCTCTCTCTCTCTCTCTCTCTCTCTCTCTCTCTCTCTCTCTCTCTGCCTCTTTCTCTCTGTGTCACTCTCAAGTAAATAAAATTTTTTTAAAATATATTTAAAAAAAAAAAAGAGAAAGCAATTTTTTAAGGCAGTTGTAATTAGAGATTGAGGCCCAAAGAGAAGTAGGAGATGCCACCTTTATGCCACCTTGCCCTGACACAAAAATGGAATACCTAGCAGAAATAAAACTTATGACTGATCGAGACTGATCTACAGCGCCCCCTTTTGCCCACAGTCTAGCATGTTACCTGGGCAGACAGTGGTCTGGCTCTGGGATCTGACCTACAAACTTACCAATCAACTGGGTCTTCCCCTTGCCTATAAAGGCTCCTGTCATCTTCCTGTCACTAACTCTACCCTGCTTCACTCAGGTTTTTTGTTGTGGTTGTTGTTTTTGGCTCTGCTCTGCCTCTCTCATATCTGGCCACAGGGACACATGTGAGTCTGGATTCTGCCGCACCCAGTCTGGGTAGATGCATAAGGGGGCGCACAGTTAGTTTGCAGTGGCTGGAGGCCCTGGCGTGCCCATTCTCTCTCTCTCTCTCTCTCTCTCTCTCTCTCTCTCTCTCTCTCTCTCTCTCTGCCTCTTTCTCTGTCTGTCGCTCTCAAATAAAGAAAAGGAACAAAAAAATTTAAAAAAAAAACAAAACTTCTGGGACCATAATGAATAAAACCACAAAAATGAAACACAAGAAAAAAATGATGCATATAAAACGTGAGTCTATGAGAATGCCATCTACTTAACTTAGCTTGATGTTTTACAGTAATTATTTTAATAAATAGAACTATATTTGTGATGTTGAAAATACAATGAGAAATATTGGAAAATAATGAGAAAATAGTAAATAAATATACCAGTGACATGATCATTTTTTATTATCAAATCTTATGTTTTATTTATAATCACATGGTATTATCACTTCTCGGCCTTTTGGCTAACATCAAGTATAGTATCTGTTCTCACCAGTTTAATCACATTTATTATACTTGTCTAGGCTAGAAATGAAGTAGGCTGGTTCATATCAGCAATGCCACAAACATGCATGTAATGCATTGTACTATGACATTTACATGGTTATGATGTCACAAGTAAATGTCCTTCAGCTCTACTGTACTTTTATGAGACAACCACCATATATGCAATACTGACCAAAATGTTAACACATGGAACATGACCCTACCACAAGTAATAGAATAACTTAAAGGTTCACTGAGATGAACTTCCAGACCAGGCACAGTTATGGAGCAAGGGATATTCATTGAAGCTTACAGATACAGGGAAGTTCCATAATAGCCGAAGAAGCTGGCCCTGTTTTCACAGGTCCAAATAGAGAGAGAAGCCACAAGCCAAAAGCCACACAGTCCACTTCAGGAACTTCAGAAGGAACTCAGGCACTTTGTATCTTTAGATTGGGATCTCAAACCCACCACCACACCTCAAGGCTGGACCCAAAGATCCACCTCCTCCAGCCAGGTGGCTACAGATCCAAACTACAAACTAAATAAAACAAAAATTAGATAAACACTTTATATATTGGGGGCCATCTATTCAAACTACCACATTCTGCCCCTTGCCACCAATAGATTCAAAACCATCACACATTGTAAACTATATTCAGTCTAATTTCAAAGGTCACTACAGTCTCTACCAACTTAAGATAGTTCCAAAGTCCCAAGGGTCCTCTGAGATTTGATTGTCTCTTAGCTATAAGTCCTGTAAAACCAAACAAGTTATATATTTTCACCATATAAAGGCACAGAGTAAACATTTTCAACTGGTATAAGGCAAAGCAAGGACAGACTAGAACAATGCAAACTCAATCATCAAGCAATCATCAAACTTCTGTAGTTCAAGTCCAGTGACTGGCAGTCTCTGGATTTACCATTTCCGCCCATCCAGCTGGGCAGAGTAACCAGGGATAATTTCCATCCCTAGCTACTAGCCTTGTGGTAGCCCTTGTACAGTCCTGGTATATCCAAAACGTCTTAGGATCTCCATGGAAACAATGGTCCATCTTCCAATGGCTCTCCAGCCTATTAGGGTCATGAGTGCTCTGCCTCATTCCACATCTCAGCAGTGGCTCCTGGAACTGTGTATGCACTTCTTGCCCCATTCCTTGCATTTTTCATGCTTCCAAAACTAATACCAGGTGTATAGGACATAGCCATATTCTTAATTCAGGGATGATATAAATCATAACCTTGAAAAGTAGGTTCCTTCTCCAGTCAACTCTTTCCCAAAAGAGTTTGCATTTCTATCATAGTCTTTCCACAGGCATCCTCTCCATTATTTTAATGTAAAGCAGTTGGGCCATCTTCCTTAAGGTTGCTAATGTGTTGACTAGCAGCTTCAGTAAGCTAAAACCAGTCTCAGTGCCTATAATTTTAACTTTCTAGAGGTTTTACAACTTAAAATTTTAAATCTCTCAGTCCAGTATCTTTAGCCAAGCACATCAGTCCATAACAAATTTAACCTTGATCAAACACTCTGGGCCTGGGCAGCAGAATACAGCCAGCCCTTATGCCAGTAGGCCAGTTCCAAAAAAGTCCTCTGCAGTCTTTCCTTCCCCTTAGAAACCTCATAAGACAAGCCTCTAAGTTCAAGCCTCTCTTAATTTAGCATTCTCCAACTCTCATCAGAATAGTCCATAATACTTGGCTAACCACTCCAGAAGGCATCTTCAGTTATAAATACCAAGTCCATGACAGTTCCACCAAAAGAAAAGTTCCAAAACACCAAAATCCACACAGTCAAGTTCATCTCACCCCACACCTGGTACCAATTTCTGTTGCAGACAGCTTCAGGTTTGAAGAGATGAACTTACAAACCAGGCACAGTTATGGAGGAAGGGATATTTATTGAAGCTTACAGATTCAGGGCAAGTTCCATAATGGTAGAAGAAGCTGGCCCTGTTTTCACAGGTCCAAGAAGAAAGAAGCAAAAAGCCACACAACACACTTCAGGAACTCAGATACTTTGTGTATCTTTAGAATGAAATCTCAAATCTACCACCACACCTCAGGGCTGGAACCAAAGACCTACCTCCTCTAGCCAGGTGGCTGCATATCCAAACTACAAAGTAATAAAACAGTGAATATATTGGGAGCCAACTATTCAAACTACAGCTATGATGCCACAAGTGAATGTCCTTCAGCTCCACTGTACTTCTATGAGACAACCACCATACATACAATATTGACCAAAATGTCATCACATGGAACATGACTCCATGACAAGTAACAGAATAACTTATATGAATAATCCAAATAGTCCTACATTCACCTAGTAAAAGTTCTAAAAAGATAAAAAGAGTACATAAAGGAAATTAGCAAATAATACAAGAGATTTTCAAAATCTTTAAGAGATTAATAGTATTTAAAGAACCCAGCAAGAAATTTAAATACCCAATAAAATAAACAGGAAAGGAATACCCATGCAAGTATCTGTGGATTACAGAAGGTTCTACAAGCAGAAACACTACTAAATTAGAATAAAACTGAAGCTGACATCAGACCTTCAAAAACTGATCCCTCAAGAGTGTGAAAGAAATTTACTTTCTCTCATGTTTCCATAGCCACCTAAAATATCATTAAAAAATAAGAATAAAGGACCATAGTTCCAGATATGAACTGGCTAAAGCATTTACTTTTATCCCCTCATTCAAAGGAAATTAAATTACATGAGGATATTATCTAGCAAGGAAATGAAATAAACTAAGAGAATGGGAAAAGAAATTGGATCCAATCCAAAAGACTAATAAATTGAAATTCCAAAAGACATGTACAGCAGAACTAAAGCACAAAGGGAAATATCCTAAAGAAATTTACTGATTTTGGGGTTTTTGAGGTAGGGTTTCACTGTACCCCAGGCAGACCTGGCATTCACTATGCAGTCTCAAAGGTGGCCTCTTAACTCACAGCAATCCTCCTACCTCAGCCTCCCAAGTTTGAGGATTAAAGGCTCCTTCTCCAGTCAACTCTTTCCCAAAAGAGTTTGCATTTATATCATAGTCTTTCCACAGGCATCCTCTCCATTATTTTAATGTAAAGCAGTTGGGCCATCTTCCTTAAGATTGCTAATGTGTTGACAATAGCAGCTTCAGTAATAAAACACCTAGCTTCTAAAGAAAATTAAAAAGAAAGAGAACTTTTACACAATTGATTTTTTCCTTTAATCGTGCCCTACTGACATTTTTTTGTTTTTGTTTTTAATTTTATTTTTATATTTATTTATTTATTTATTTATTTATTTATTTATTTATTTATATTTCCTGCACATGACATTTTTGTTCAAATAAATCATGGAATTCTCCTTCTCCTTCTTCTTTTTGTTTTGTTTTGTATTGTATTTTCAAGGTAGGGTTTCGCTTTAGCTCAGGCTGACCTGAAATTCACCAGGTCATCTCAGGGTGGCCTCGAACTCACAGCGATCCTCCTACCTCTGCCTCCCTAATGGTGGGATTAAAGGCGTGCATCACCACGTCTGGCTTTTCTTTTTTTTTTTTTATTCCCTGGAATGAGCAATGGTTGTCACCATATTTTTTAAATAAAAAAGCACAACAAGAACAGAGGTAGAGAACAACTTCCGATCAAGATGGCTTCTGCCTAACCACACCACACCTCCCACGGAAGGAAAGGCAAGACATTGAGGGTTCATTATGTCTTCTAAGGAGGAATAGACTCTTAACAGACGTCCACTGGGAGGGCGTGGAGGAGCTAAAAAGGGAATCAGCTGATTCCCACACTCTCAGATAGACCAGCAGTCCCCTAACCCCCTCAAGCAGCCTTCTTAGCCATAGTCCCAGCTACAGGTTCCTCCTGAACTAACTGCAGGCAAGGGGACACAGGCAAGTGAGCGTAGCTCTACTCAAGCTTCCACACCCATGAACACCATCCCACTTGCCATTGCCCCGTACCCCTGTGTGCGGTCCCAGGCACATCAGTGTAGCTCCATCACACTTCCACATGCGTGAACGCCATTCCACTCACCGCCAACCCCTGCCCCAGTGCCCAGACCAGGGCAAGCCAGCATAGCTCCACCTGCGCCTCCAGGCTCAAGGATGCCACCCCACTTGCCACTGACCCCCATCCCCTTGCACGTACCCAATCCAGCAGGCCAGCAGGTACAAACGCCATCCCACCCACTGCTGCCCCACCCCAGTGTGCAGACTCAGGCTAGCATTCCCCAGGGGACCTCAAACACTTTCCCATGCACTACAGCTCCCAACCCCCCATGTGCCAATCCAGGCAAGCAGGCTACCAGGTGTTCCCACCACTGCAGGGCTTCGGAGAACCATGCCATCCCCCAACACCCATGTGCAGAAACAGGCCAGCAGGCTAGTGTTCCCGCAGGGGACCTCCACCCAGGAGCAACATCCCACTCACTGCTGCACCTCACCCCAGTGCTCTGACCCAGGCCAGAAGGCAAGCATTTCCCCAGGGGACCTCCACATGCTAACACCTTCCCACTCACTGCCATCCCCCACCACTCTATTCAGACCCAGGTCAACAGGCTAGCACTGCCCCAGCCGCCAGCAGGGATCTTCACATTACACTGCCCCTGAATGCGCAGACTCAGGCCAGCAGGGTAGGGTTCACACACCCCCACCCGTCTCTCCCACCACAGGGGACCTCTACGACTCCCGCATGTGTCACCTGACCCACAGCAGTCCCATATCCCTTCCCTGCCCTGCCCTGTCCCAGAAGCAAGCAGTCCCATCCACCCCATGCTACAAGGTCTCAAAGGACCAGCCATCCCATCCCTTCACCCTTCAGCATCACAGAACCACCATGCATTCTCATCCTTCTCTCCTGGGCAGCCCAGCTGCAACACCATCTGCTTTGTCCCATTCTCCCCAACCCCGTGTCCCCTCAGGCCACCTGACCCCGCAGTCCCATGCCCTGACTGAAGGAACAACAAGCTCCTACATCAGGTCCCCAGGCACCTACCAAAGCCTCATGGGCTCCTTCTTCTGAGCATATTGTCATTCCAACTCTAAATATCCATACCAAAGAAAAAGTCCTAAAAGCAGCTAGGGATAAACAACACAACACATATAAAGGTAACCCAATCAGAATTCTCAATTCTGAAAGCCAGAAGGGCCTGGAATGGAACACTGCAAAGTCTAAGAACCTATGGCTTCCAACCCAAACTACTCTATCCAGCAAAAGTATCTCTCATAAGAAAGAAAAACTTTCCACACACACACACACACACACACACACACACACAAATCAGCTTTACAATTATATGAATACAAAGTCAGGAAATTCTCCACACAGAAGAATGAAATAATCAAGATCAAAAGAACCAAACTCAGAGAAGGCACAAAAAACTACAAAGTCCAAGAAAACACCTAGCCACATAAATCACCACAATATTGCAGGGATTAAATCAAACCCTCACAGTCATTACCTAAATATTAATGGCCTTAATTCACCCACCAAGAGACATAAGAAACACAAGAGACATAAGCTAACAGGGTGGATCAGAAAATCAAACCCCTCAATATGTTCTCTTCAAGAAACCTCACCTCACCACTAAAAACAGACACCTCCGCAGGATGAAAGGGTGGAAAATGATATGCCAAGCAAACAGAAATAAAAAACAAACAGGCATAGCTATACTAATACCAGATAAAACAGACTTCAAACTATACATAATCAAAAAAGAAAAAGAAGCTCACTTCCTACTTATTGAGAGAACAATCCAACAAGAGGATATCACAATCATCAATCTTTATGCACCAAACACAGGTGCATCACAATTCATAAAACAAAACCTACTAGACAACAAAACAGACATAACCACCAACACCCTCATCCACTGTTGGTAGGAATATTCGATGGTACAATCATTATGAAAAGCAATATGGAGACTCCTAAAATGGTTCACTATAGAGTTACCAACAGACCCAATTATTCCCTTACTGGGCATTTATCCTAAAAGTTCCATGCCTCAGTTCAGAGAGATTTGCTCAACCATGTTTTTTATAACTGCTCAATTCATAATAGCTAAGAGCTGGAATCAATCCAGATGTCCATCATTAGACAAATGGGTAACCAAGATGTGGTGTATCCTGTACAATAGAATTCTACACAGCAGTAAGGAAAAATAACACAATGAAATTCAAAGAAAAATGGTCAAACCTGGTACAAATCTTCTCATCAAACTTACGCAAACAGAAAGATAATCGTCGCATGGTCTCACTCATCTGTGGCTCCTAACCTGAATCTGCCTGAGATGCTGACATACCTAATAAGCATATCGAGGACTGGACAATAGGAATGGTGAGGTGGGAGGGCAAGGTAAGGGGGGGTGGGGAACACAGAACTGGACCCAAATGGCAATGGTACCATAAAATTCTATATCCTAAAAGACAGACTAATGGTTGAACCTTCATCAGACCCTCAGAGAGAATACCTAAATCACAAGGCCTTGGAAAGGGCATAATGAAGACTAATCCTAATCTTCTCCTGTCTGTCTCTCTTCCTCTTTTCCTCCCTCTTTTTTTTTTTCCCTCCCTCCCTTCTTCCCTCTTCTCTTTTTCTTCCTTCTTTTCCTTGGCACTGGCCTGTAACTCCCAGTGCCAGCATGTGCCTAATGTCCACAATGAGCTGTTGATCAGAGAGCTGGAAGGTTTCCCAAAAGAAGACAGATTTCTGTCATAGTACTTAATGAGCCACCAAAGGTTAGTGGAAAGACCCTACTGCTGAAGACACCATATGCTGTTGATATGGAACATGGAGTGACCTGGCTGGAATCTGGAAGAGAATTCAGTCCCCAGACAGTTAGCTTGTCTAGTGCTAGAAAGTGCTATATGAGCAACTGGGGGAAAATGACCAACATCTGTCCAAGTAACTCATGGTCTAAGCTACCCAGCAGCAAACAACCTGACCTGGTGCTCACAGAAGTGCAACAGTGGCACACAGCCATGGTGGGTGCTAACTCTCTTGATTTGGGTAACTGATCCGCTCAGTGGAACAGAACCCATAGCTGAACTGGGAAACAAGTCAGAACCATATCAAAAAATGAGCATGCTCTCCATTATCAAGCTTCCACCAACCATGGGCTACAAGAGGGCCTACACCTATTAACTTCTCTCTAAAATAACAATGGTTATCCCATTTATCTGGTGCTGACTTCACTCCCCACTGGAGAATTTGCTTCTCTTTTTCAGATGGATGCAGATCCTGAAAAGAGAATCAACCCATCACACCTCAACAGGGCCCAAGCTGAAAGCAAGAGTAATTGGGGAAATGAGCAAGAGTGCTGCTTTCTTGGTGAACCTGTTATCCAGCACAAGGGTGAAGGAGACACACACAGAGAACATTCAACTTCTACCAAACCAGATATCCAGAGACACCAAGGCTCCCAAGACCTCACCATTGAAGTAGACCTAAAACGTACCCAACATGGCTCGGGGAAATTTGCGTAAGAGGGGGCGGAAAGATTGTTACAGCCACACATTGGGTCATTATGCAAAGAGACATTGCCTCTTACCCATCAATGATGGCTAACCCCACAATGCACAATGCATATTCCCCAATGAGGAGGAAGGGGGGAGGACAGGGAGGAGGCTAACAATGGTACCAATGTGACTGTACACAGACTGTGTACATAACTAATTTAAAAAACAAAGAACAGAGGTAGAAATTATGTTTTCATCAACAGTTTTCCTGTGAGGTCTGGAACAAGCAAGGAACATGGTCTGTGACCACAGCTCTTCTTCTGCATGTTGCAAATGGAATATGTTGGATGCAGATGTGAACATGATTCTTTTCAAAAACTGGACTTGGGATCAGTTCTATGTCTCCTAGCTGACAGCCTCCAGATCTCTGGGGACACACATTTGTATCATACATACCCTCTTCTTGTGCTCAAGGCCAATTTTGTTTCTCCCCCTCCCTGTGACAGGAGTGGGGAAAAGGTATATCAGAGTCCACAATGAGATTGCAGGAAGGACAATAGGAAAGTATCAGGTCCACTACAACAAAAGGAGGGACAGCTTCTGTTCATGCAGGATGGGCTTTTCAAGTGTCCAGGAGCAGATTTTCCTAATAATTTGGGGACTGTGGTGGGGTTCTTCAAGGGAGCCCGGGGGTCGTGCAAGAAGAAATAATCACTCCACTTGGCATCTTGGGAGTCAGCAATGGTGGATGTATCAGCCTCACTGGACAGGTCTTCTTGAGAAGTTGAGACTTCAAAGCTTGGCAAGACAATGAGGGTGCTTCAATGGGGACGAGACTGTGAGACCTGCCAGGCAGAACAGTCTCAATCTCCTGTGTCTGTTGCGTCACCAGCCCCAGGGTTCCCAAGGACACTGTGGATGCTACCACTGCTGTGGAATCAAGTTGGAGCTCAGGAAAAGAGAAGGTGCAGGTATAGCAGATGATCTTCAAAAAGGCCATTTTTGAGAAGTTACTAGTGTGATCCAGGCAGGAGGAGATGGGAGTGGGGCTCTTCAACAAGGCTCCTTCTACAGGCAGAGGTGGCCTCTGGTTTGTCCTCACTCCCCACTTAAGAGTGTGGGTTCCTAGCTCTCCTTACTGGTCTCCAGCCTGTAGGTGGCCCTGCCTGTTCAGGCAGATGCTGTATCAGTGGGTAGGCACTTCAGCCTCTCCAACTCTTTGGTATGCCTGTGGACCAGGCCTGCCTTCTGGAGTTGGATAAAGGACTTCTGATGTTGCATCAGGTAGCTGTTGGTTGTGGGTTTCTCTGATTCCTTCAGATCTCTCTTGGGTGACAAGTACTCCTTCACCATGTCCATGCTGGGAGTTTTCTTATCACAGTAAGACTTCTTCAACAGGAGGTACTTTGGCAGGACTTTACAGGTTCCTCTGGAAGATTCTAGATGGCTCACTAGTGGCCTGTCCTAGACCCAGACCCAGAGCTTCTGACATCTGGCTTCCTCAAGCCTACTTGTGGTAGGAATGATGGGGTGTTGGTTGGGCTAGACACTGCCTTTCTAGAGCTCGGAACCTGCTACTTTCATGGGCCATGGGGGAAGACATGCCGGACAGGAAAGCTGGCGGGGTGCAGAGAGCAGGAGTTCTGGGGTCCTCACACTGCTTGGTGAAGCCCTGCCAGCCCTAGGGTACATGCAGTCAGCACAGGACTTGCAGGAAGACTTCGCTTTATTAAGGATCCCAAACACTGCATTGTGCTCAAAGTCATGTGGGCAGCTCTTCTTGCGGTCATTTAGGTTTTCTGGGACAGTCAAGTTTCTATCAAGCCTGGTGGAGGCCTGCCTCCACCTCCCTTCTCTGGAGCCCTCTTCCCTCTCAATCATGGAGCAAGGAGCCACTCTGGGCTTTGGGACTCCCAAACTCTAGTTTCTTCTTGTTGTCCTTCTCACACAGCCTGGGGACTCAGGGCCAGTGTGTGCGCTTCTGCTGGCTAAGTTCCTTCCTCCAACAGGGCAGTCTCAAGGTCCTCCAAGCAGACAGGACTATCCAAGTCATCATGAGGTGTTGAGGAGGAGGTCTGAAAGTCTTCAGAAACAACAGGGGAGTGAAGATCATCCTGGGGCCTGGCTTCCTGGAATCCTAAACTGGGTGGCATCACCCAAGCAGGGTAGCCCAGGTATCCAGAGGACTAACACAGAGGGTCTTTGGCAAGAAGGTGCTGGGCTCTGCAGTGTCATCCCTAGGCTGCTGGAGATATCTGTCTGCTGGTGCCACAGCTTGCTTGCATCCACAGTGCCTTCATATTCAGCCGCTTCATAAAGCCTGCATTGCTGTGCTTCTGCTTCACATAGTTACAGGCTTTTTCCAGGGGCCAGCAGTACTCCTTCTTGGCATAAGCTATGACCTTAGATGCAGACCATCTGACACCCATTTTACTTCAGACCAGGTACTTGGAATTGTTCTTTGCTTTGTTTATACAATTGTATGCTCCATCCCAGTGGGCAAGAATGTCTATCCTCATGTTATGGTACACAAACCAGACAGAAAAAAAAAAAAAAATTCTCTGGTGACATTTAAAATGTAGTCAACCCCTGAGCCCTGCAGTTCTTCCAGATTGGATGCATTCCATTCAGAGACAAGATAAAGAGGATGGAAGATAAGGGATGGCTTATCTATCCATTTGTCCCAAGATGAGGAGCATTTCATTATTTATGAACTCCTCAAGTTCTTTCAATTTACAGTTCATTTGTCTCTCCAATTCATTACAGATTTGTTTCTCCAATTAAGGATTTCTTTTGGAGGCCACGTTTCTAGAGCCTAGCTCATCATGATACTTTGGAGTATAACTTTGATGAGACACTCCATCCTTTCTCCTTCCCCTCCGCTGGCTTGTCAAAAAACAGTGCTGGGGAGTTAGGCAGCTTGCACTCTAGGTCTTGCATGGCATTCCACACATTGATGTAGCTCTACTCAGAGCTGATGCAGCTTTCCTGGTTAGGTGGCCCAGATGAGTGCCACCCCTTCCCAAAGTAGTTGTGCCCGCATGCCACTTCCCAGGCCTTGTGAATCACCACAGGATAGACCTCATGGCATGGACAGACACGTGTTTAAGTATGACCATCCTTTCTGCTGTGCTCACACTGAATGCGCCATCTCCATCAAGGTGGATTTTGGTGTCATTCCATGGTTGGAGAACCATCCCAATGGTGCAGCTTTTATTTTCCTTACTGAAGAAGTCAACTCCCAGTGTCATGGCGCCCACTGCTGTATACCACACCACCACCAACACATAGTGAACTCGGTCCAGTCCTGATGCTCTGCAGGCCAACTTGATTGGGTCCTCACAACACAAGAGACTGAACATCACTTGGAGATGTTGGGACAAGTCACCTGCATGCTAATGGGGCTGCTGAAGACTCTGCTGGCCCTGAGGGATGTTTTCCTGCTGCAAGAAGAGGGCTGCTCTTTTCTCCATGAAAAAGCCCTCGCTTAAGCTGAGGGTTGACTTTCCATCTTCATGGCTACTGCCTCCAGCTCACTGTTACTGGCTTATGGGGAGGTGGCACTGAGCGTGGGCAAGCACTGCACAGTCACCAAGACCAGCTCTGTGGGCGTCACCAGTGAGGCCTAGAGTTACCACAGCCTCTGCTGTGGCATACCACTAGGCCAGATGAGACCTCCAGGAGCCACAGGCTGGCCAAACCCTGGCCCTCAACATCCACCCCTCCATTCCCTGCTGCCTCCATTTTTATTGTTTTTGGTGGTGGTGGTGTTTGATTTTTGAGGTAAGGTCTCACTCTAGCCCAGACTGACCTGGAAGTCACTATGTAGTCTCTGAGTGGCCTTGAACTTATGGTGGACCCTCTCTGCCTCCCAAGTGCTAGGATTGAAGGCAAGCACTACCACATGGCTAAATCATGGATTTTGACAATTTTACTCACCATTACTTTCTCATGTCCTCTTCTGCTATTCTCTCCTTTTATTAAGTATTGATATTTTGGGTTAGACAATTCTTTGTTATAGAAAGCTTATGCATAGTAAGATATTTAGTGGCATTTATGGACACTAAGTACTCAAGAGATGACAGTCCTCACTCTAAATTATATAACCAAAAAATGTCTCTACCAATAACCAAATGTTCCCAGATATCATAAGCTGCCAATTAGAAACAGCTACCTTTAGAAGAACTAATGTCTATAGTAAAGAAAGCAATGCAAAAGAAAAAAGGCAGTTAGAAATATAAAAGAAATTATATTAAAAAATAAAATCAGAAT